>NW_023425387.1:41502-149334 GCF_014108415.1 Molossus molossus | reverse complement strand
AAATTAAAGATGCACATTATCCTAGATAAGAAAGCTGTGTAGATGACTTTTTCAAAGCCAATGTGGGTTTTGTTTCTATTTCTTCAAATTTCACACAATTATATTTATTTACTACCTAGGGGCAAAACAATAAACTCTACGTCAGTGAATTTGTTGATATGCATGCTACCAGTAAGTTCTATTTTTCTAACTTTACCAGGTGTTATAAAATTAAGAATGACATTTGCTCATTAGATCCTGAAGCTTTGCTAACTTAAAAGTTTTTACTATACTTTTTCTTTTTTCTACCTTTATTTATTATTCACTTTCTGGGTTGTTCAAGATGTTTGACCATATTTTACATGCTGCTTTTTAAAAAAAAGCACATTTGCTCTTTCTATAACGTGAAAGTGTATAGGATATTAATTAATCGAGAAATGGAATAAACAGTTTTTTTAATATTTGAAATATTGTTATCTTGATTGTTCTTGGCTATTGGCAAGACATTCTGGCAAACTTGCAAAGCATAATAAAGATTAAAAGTTACTCAGAAAAGTTCTTCAAAAGCAACTTACATTTCTTGCTTAAAGTTTTAGCATTCATAGAATGCTATCAAATTATGTATTTCATTTAGTTAGTAAATTTGATCAAATAAAAGGGAACAAGATAATTCAGGGGCTGCTCGCGCCGGCTGGTGGCCGAGCTGCAGGGCGCCCTGGACACCTGTGCAGAGCGACAGCGGCAGCTGGAGCGGGACCTGCGAGTCTCCCGGCGACTGCTGCGGACTTGGGAACCAGCTGAGATCCCAGCTCCGGAGCCAACCCCAGGTCCAGAAACTCATGAAAAGGCCCCGTCTCCAGTATGCACACCCAACCCCCCAAGACCTCAAAGAGCTGGAGCTTTTAACCCAGACACTGGAGAAGGCTGTACACCTGTGAAAAGGCATTTCTAAGGCTGAAGAAAGAGACAAGGCCTCCAGCCTGAAGTCTAGGTCCATTGCCACTTCTGCTACCACTGTTTTTGCCCCAACCCGGGCTTCTCAGACAAAATCCCCCAGGGGCATCCGCCAGACCACCATGCCCCACAAGGGCCTCCCTAAGCGGAGGCTTCTGTCAGCGGGGGATCAGACCTGTATAGGGAGAGGGCCCCAAGCTGCCAAGACTGGACGAGGCCTCAGGGACCAACAGATAGCTCTGTCGACTGCTCCACGAGCCCCAGAAGCTTTCACACTCAAGGAGAAGGGGACCCTGCTGCAGCTGCCCATGGCCTTCAGGAAGGTGGCTTCTCAGAACTCCCGGCTGTGGGCCCAGCTCGGCTCTACACAGACCAGCGACTCCATGGATGCTACTACATCCTCTAAAACCCAGTTCCTCCAGAAAATGCAGATGACTTCGGGCTGGCCCAGCACCAGGCTTAGTGCTGCAGAGATAGAGGCAGAGGTGGGGCCCCTGCAGAAGGCCTGCTTCCTGCTGAGACTGTGAATGGGGGAAGAGCTCACAAAGACCCCATGGACTGGATGCAGGAGTATCGCTGCCTGCTTATCTTGGAGGGGTTGCAGGCCAACGTGGGAAAGTGTACATAATGGTTTGTGATAAAAGTCCACTGTGTTAAAAGCAAAATGTTTATTAATTCCTTCCAGGTCAACAAGTGTCCAAAACATCTGGATTAAAAATAATATATATATATATATATATATATATATATATATAAAATATGGCAAGCAACTGAAAAATTTCCAGGTGTTTCAGAGTGGTTTCTTTGGGTTCACTTAAATAATTTTCTTTCAAGCTGGTCCACTTTGTTCTGGTTCTCCCACATAGTTCAAGCCAAATCAGTACTTCTTAACAGCAAGCACTTGAAACAAGAAAATAAGCCTATTTAGAGAGTTCAGGGACAAAAGAGAAAAGATCTCATGCCTGGCCACTGAGTGGAGAAAACCCAGGTCTTCCACTCAAGATCAATGCACAATCCATAGCACTTACATGATTCCCGTGGGTCCTCTGGACAGACTGCAGCTTTATGAATTCCTGATTTGCTATCTCAGTTAAAACTAGAGAAGATTGTTTGGGTATCAGCAGAGACTTTCAATAAGATGGAAGTAATTGCCTCTCTAGCAGCATTTGTTGTTGGCCCGGGCTGGGACTTCTACAGCGCCTCTCTTCTCAGCTCCTCTCTGTCAGTGCTTAACATTTCCAGAGTGAGGGCATATTTTCATCTGTTTATGCTCTCAAAACTCAGTCAGAAAATAAGGATTTGGACATTATTGTCTCTAACACTTTGCCTATCATATTGACTGTCTGATTCTATGACATAACACACTTTGTTTCTCCCCAGAGGAGAAAACCATATTTAAGTGTTGAAAGCAGGATCCCCAGTTAAAATAATTATAAATACCACTTCAATGTACATCTGCTTCATCAACAGCCATATGTTTTCCAGTATTCAAAACCATAACGTGATTTAAAATACAAATGTTTAATGTCACATAAAGGGAAATCTCTGAACAATACCTTACTGATTAATTTCACCTAAAAATCTTTTTTAAATTTATTTTTACTGTTGAAAGTATTACAGATATCCCTCCTTTTCTCCCTATTGACACCCTCTCCCCACTCACCTAGAAATCCTAAAACCTTGTAATAACAGCAATTGTGTGTTCTTGCAGTGATATCTATGTAGCCAAATTTTCTTTTTACCATGTCAGCATCTTGTTCCTCCAGACACTACACACTGTGCAGCTTACTTGTGTTGTTAGTGTTAGTGTCCTTACAATATTAACTAAGTGTATCTCTGTCCAAAATTTAAGAACTATAGAATTGGAGTTGGGAAGAACTAAGAATCACTAATACTGAAAAGACAAAGAACCACTAAATTTTAAAAATGCATTTTATTTTTTTATTTTTTTATATGGGAGAGAGAGAGAGAGAAACATCAATGTGAAAGGGACACATCGAGTGGCTGCCACCCACACAACCCAACCAGGGCCGGGGACAAACTTCTTGTGTTATTAGCAAGAACGAAACTCGGGTCTCTCTTGACCACAGGCCGATGGTCTAACCGCTGAGTCAAATCAGCCAGGGCTCAAAATGCATTTTAAAGGGATATTGCCCAGTTCACTAGGCAGTGCTGCCCCACCTTTGAGCATGCTCAGCAGAGAACTGGTGTCAGCAACAATGCTAAGGTATTAGCATCGTTCACACACATACTCCCTCATAGGCCATACCAAAAACAGCCTTTCAAACTCTAAATTACAACACAAACATTAATTTATATTGAGGCAACATAATATAGTAGAATGGACATGGTGAAACACTTAAGTTTTTGACACTCAGTTACAATAAGCCTTCAGATTCTCATTTGTAACACAATGGTGATAAGACTACAAATCTCATAGGACTTTTCTGAGGATTATATGAGCTACTGCAAGTAGAGCAATGAATTAAGTACAAGGGCAAATACTAAAAAAATGCTTCAGTGGTAGCTATTGATATTATTATTTCCTTTTGCATTTTCATTAAATTGGAAATGGGTGAAGAACAGTGTATGATTAATGTAGAAAGAGCAAGTGAAATTTATATATTGTAAGAACTTTTAACATTTTCTCATTAATATAATGTCAAGATCAATGACCTTTAAGAATTAGTGTATTTCCAGTCTATTATGTTTTCCTTTTCAGTGTCTCTTTATGTGAAATTCTATATTCCTACAAAAACAACTACCCATTCATGCTTGGTGATCTTTGATCTGACTTGGAATTATTTGTACTGGTATTTCATAAGACCACTAATTCATTGCACTAACCATTCGAGTGAATTTAGTGTAAAAAATAAAGAAAGACATAAAATGTGGATCCCTGGGTGAGCAAAGAGCTGTGTAGAAATGGGAGATTATATAAGTCTATAACATTTAAGCACAGGACAAAAAAGAAAAAGCAAAGATGTATGCTTTTCTTGAAAATGTCATTATATTTTTATTAATTCTCACAGGCTTACTTAACAACTAAAAAAAAAAAGTAAAGGCATTTTACAACATTCCAGTCCCCCCAAAATAGGGTGAACACCAAAATGATGTGACTTCATGATAAATAACTCTTCGGTTACAAAGAAAACAGATATATTAATAAATTTCAAAAATAAAAATCATAATTATAAAAAAATAATGTGAATGATTAATAAAGACACGAAGAAATGCTTAAACACATTTTGTTTTGTTTTGTTTTTTTAATTAATTTATTTTTAAAATTTTATTTTTGTTAGAGATGTTTCTCCTTTTTTACCCCATTGGTATCCCCCTCCCCATCCCCCTTGCCCCATCCCCGGCTTTGTTGTCCATGTCCATTGGTTATGCATACATGCATATAAGTTCTGTGTTTTATCTCTTCCCACCCCCACCACCCCATCTTCTAAGGGCTGTCAGTCTGTATCCTACTTTCATGTTTCTAGGTCTACTGTATTCCTCAGACTGTTATGTTCATTATATTCCGTATATAAGTGAGATCATGTGGTATTTGTCTTTTTCTGCTTGGCTTGTTTCACTTAGAATAATACTTTCCAGGTCCCTCCATGTCATTTCAAAGGATAAGAGATCTTTCTTACAGCTGCATAGTACGCCATTGTGTATATGTACCACTGCTTTTTTATCCATTTGTCCACTGATGGACACTTGGCCTGTTTCCAGATCTTAGCTATTGTAAATAGTGCTGCTATGAACATGGGGGTACATATATTCTTCCTGATTGGTGTTTCAGGCTTCTTAGGGTATATTCCTAGAAGCAGGATCACTGGGTTAAATGGTAGTTTAATTTTTAACTTTGTGAGGTAACATCATAGTGCACACGGGACATTCTCAAAGATAGACCACATATTAGGACACAAACTAAGTCTCTACAAGTTCAAGAAGATTCAAATCATATCACGCATTTTCTCAGAACACAATGGCATGAAACTAGAAATCAATTGCAACATGAACATGGAAAGACATTTGAACACATGAAGGCTAAATAGCATGTTATTAAACAATGAATGGGTTACCGAGGAAATCAAGGAAGAAATTAAAAATTTCCTGGAATCCATTGAAAATGAACACACAACACCACAAAATCAATGGAATGCAGCAAAAGCAGTTCTGAGAGGGAAGATCATAGCACTACAGGCCTACCTCAAGAAACAAGAATAATTTCTAATTGACTGTCTAACCTCACAACTTAAAGAATTAGAAAGCAAACACAAAGAAAACCCCAGAGCAAGTAGAAGGAAGGAAATAGTAAAGATCAGACCAGAAATAAATGACATAGAGACCAAAAAAACAATTTAAAGCATCAATGAAACAAAGAACTGGTTTTTCAAAAAAGATAAACAAGATCGATGGACCCTTAGCTAGACTCACCAAGAAACAAAGAGAGAGAACCCAAATACACAAAATCAGAAATGAAAGAGGAAAAGTAACAACTGACACCACAGAAATATAAAAGATCATTAACAACTACTGTGAACAATTATATGGCAACAAATTTGATAATCTAAGCAAAATGGACAAATTTCTAGAAACACACAGTCTCCCAAAACTGGACTGGGAAGAGATAGAAAAGAACAGACCAATAACAACTGAGGAAATTGAAGAGGTAATCAAGACTCTCCCAGTAAACAAAAGCCCAGGCCCAGATGGCTTCATAGGGGTGTTTTACCAAACATTCAAAAAAGAACTAACACCCATTCTCCTCAAACTATTTCAAAAAATTCAAGAAGAAGGAAGACTTCCAAACTCATTCTATGAGGCCAGCATAATTCTAACTCCAAAATCAGAAAAAGATACTACAAAGAAAGACAACTACAGGCCAATATCCCTGATGAACATAGATGCCAAAATTCTGAACAAAATACTAGCAAATCGAATTCAGCAATATATCAAAAACATTATTTCCCATGACCAAGTGCATACAAGGCTGGTACAATATTTGCAAATCAATAAATGGGATACACCACATAAACAAAATGAAGAATAAAAACCACATGATCATATCAATAGACACTAAAAAAGCATTTGACAAAATCCAGCATCCATTTCTGATGAAAACGCTCAGCAATGTGGGAATAGAGGGATCATATCTTGACATAATAGAGGCCATATATGAAAGACCTATAGCCAACATCATACTCAATGGGCAGAAATTAAAACATTTCCCTTAAGAACAGGAACATGACAGGGATGTCCACTTTCGCCACTCTTATTTAACATAGTACTGGAATTCTTAGCCACAGCAATCAGACAGGAAGGAAAAAATAAAAGGGATTCAAATTGGAAAGGAGAAAGTGAAACTGTCATTATGTGCAGATGACATAATATTATATATAGAAAACCCTAAAGACTCCATCAAAAATTTACTAGACTTAATAAATGCATTTGGCAAAGTAGCAGGATACAAAATTAATGTCAAGAAATTGACAGCATTTGTATACACCAATGATGAACTCACAGAAAAAAAAATAAACTGAAAAAACAATCCCATTTACCATTGCGGCAAAAAAATTAAGGTACCTAGGAATAAATTTAACCAAAGAAGTAAAGGACCTATTTGCAGAAAAGTACAGGACATTGAACAAAGAAATAGAGGAAGATATAAAAAAGTGGAAGCACATACCTTGTTCATGGATTGGAAGAATTAATATCCATACTACCCAAAGCAATCTATAGATTTAATGCAATCCCCATCAAAATTTCAACAAGATAATTCACAGAACTAGAACAAATACTTCAAAAGTTCATATGGAACCAAAAATTCCCCGAATAGCCACAGCAATTTTGAAAAAGAAAGACAAAGTAGGTGAGATCACAAAACCAGATATCAGGTTATACTACAAAGCGACTGTAATCAAAACAGCCTGGTACTGGCACAAGAACAGGCATAGACCAGTGGAAAAAAACAGAGAACCCAGAAATGGACCCAAGGCAATATGCTTAATTAATATTTGACAAAGGTGGCAAGAGTATACAGTGGAGTAAAGACAGCCTCTTTAAAAAATGGTGCTGGGAAAATTGGACAGCTACATGCAAAAAAATGAAACTAGACCATCCACTTACACCCTACACAAAAATAAACTCAAAATGGATAAAAGACTTAAATATGACCCATGAACCCATAAAAATTCTGGAAGAAAATGTAGGCATCAAAATTTCAGACATCATATGCAGCAGAATTTTCACTGATACATCACCTAAGGCAATAAAAACAAAGAAAAAAATGAACACACGGGACTACATTAAACTCATTTTAAAAGATAAATCCAATTTAAAACCATGTGATATAATTTCACACCCACCATATTAGTAAACATTAAAATGCTAGATAGTAAAAAGTGTTGGGGACAGCGTGGGAATATGAAAATGTTCCCACAGCACAGATGGTAATGCAGAATGTGCAGCTCTCCTGGAGAGCCATCTGACACTGCTTGGTCAAATTAGGTATACAAATACTCTGAGGTGCCCTGGCTGGTTTAGATCGGTCCACGAACCAGAGAGACCTGGGTTCAGTTCCCGCTAGGGGCACATACCTCAATTGTCCCCGGCCCTGGTTGGGGTCATGAGGGTGGCAACCTGTTGATGTGTCTCTCTCACATCAATGTCTCTCTCTCTCTTTGTCCCTCTCTCTCTTCTTGCTCTATCTGAAGATAAATTCAAAATGTCCCCAGGTGAGGATAAAAAAAAAATACTTTGAGAACCAGCAATCCTGAGCATATATCCCAGAAAAATTGCCCAGAGGACCCAAAGGGATGCTTGTTGCAGCATGGCTTACCATGGTGGAGGAAGCTGGAGGCAACTTGGGGGGGCGACTGCTGAGGAATATACATGAAAACATGCAAACCATGGAGTAGCAGAAGGCTGTGGAGATAGTGGGCTAGATACAAATGTAATTTAAATAGTTTATAGAAACATTTCTATTGAAAGAAATATATAAAATTAAAATGAGACCTATAACACAACAGCTTATAAGATAAAAAATACATACCTGTGAAATAACATGTATTTTCAAGAATAGACACACATGATAAAAACATATAAAATAAATATATTAGAATGATTACTTTTCAGGATGATGGTGGAGAAGAGAGTATGACAAGAAATAAAGATATAAAAACTTTAAAATATGAAATATGTAAAACTTGAAAAAAAGGCTGTTTTACCTTTCTATTACTACATAACAAATACCATCAATTTTGCAGTTTAAAACTGTGCAGATTTATTATCTCACAGCTCCTGTATGTCAGAAGTCTAAACAGGGCTTAACTGAATTCTCTGCTCAGGGTGTCACAAAACTGAAATCTAGTTGACAGCTGGGGTCAGGGTCTTATCTAGTTGACAGCTGGGGTCAGGGTCTGCGCCTTCTTTCAAGCTAATGTGGTTATTGGCAGACTTAATTTTCTTACAAGTACAGAAGTCATAAACTGCACCTTTAAGATAATCAGAAGAGCAACTATCTAATATTTCACTTTCTTTTAAAGGGCTCACCTGATTAGATCAGGCCCACAAAAAACAATCTCCCTTTGATTAATTAATAATTGGTTAATAAGCTAATTACAGGATTATTAGACCATCATATTCACTGATCCTGCTCATCATCAAGAGAACTGGATTGAATAGAAAATGTAAATACAAATGTTATAGTAGAAATATTTATATTTTATCAGCTATATCAAGCAGATTGAAAATGAGTAAGTATATAGAATATTTAAACATTGTCATTAATAAGTTTGATTAGATGAGAACATACAAAGAACTTTGCACCCAAAATTTGGAGTATAAAAAGGGTTTTTAAAGCTATGCAGTGCATTAATTTGTTTTCTTTGCAGCTGTTTCTCCTTTTCTCCCCATTGACACACTCCTTCCCATGCCCCCACCCCCAGCTTTGTTGTCTATGTCCATTGGTTATGCATACATGCATATAAGTTCTGTGGTTTACCTCTTCCCCCCCAACTCCCTCCTCTGAGTCTTGTAAAAATAATTTTTAAAAAAAGCTATACAGTGCAAATTAGAAATAAAACAATAAAATTAAAACTTGTATATCTATATTGATATCAGAAAAAAATAGACATATTAGGTATATACTAATTCTATGCTGGTTAAATATAACTAAAGTACTATGTAGTACAATAAGAAAGAAATGGAAACAAGTTATATGGTTTTGAAGAGTACTTTAAGAAACTCTTATTTTTTATGTATATGTCTAAATAAATGTTCAAAGAAATAATTAGAATTAATAAAATTTAGTTAATTTAATGTTATTTAAAATAAATTATTTTGATATAAAGTAAGTTATAAATTGTATTTTTATAGAGTAATAACAGTAAGTTAGAAAAGTAAGTAATTTCCAAAAGTTGCCATTTGTAATCATAACTACAAAATATAAAACACCAAAGAAAAGTTTTGAAAAGACATATATGAAATGTGTTTTTTAAGAACTTTTAAGTTGATTTTTAGTGAAAGAGGAACAAAGAGGGAAGGAGAGAAACATCAATGTGAGAGTGAAATGTCGATTGCTGCCTCCTGCATGTCCCATACTGAGGATTGAGTCTACAACCTGGGCATGTGCCCTGACCAGGAATCAAACTGGCAACCTTTTTGTGCACAGCATGACACCCAAGCAACTGAGCCATACTGGCCAAGGCAAAATAAGTATTTTTACTGATACACATTAAGAAGATCAAAATAGAAGAAGGGATATATCAAGTAAGACAAATTATTGGTATAAATTGATTTGTGGCCTGAAAAATTGTTTAAAAAAATCCAACCAAGATTTTTTTGCTTTAGCTTTCCTTCCTTCCTTCCTTCCTTCCTTCCTTCCTTCCTTCCTTCCTTCCTTCCTTCCTCTTTCTATCCTTCCTTCCTTGGTGCAAGGTTGATAAGCTCATGCACAAATGTATGTGAAAGAATTATGGGAAAAGGAAGGTCAAGAGACTCATAAAGAGGAGAATTTTATGGCCAGGGGAAGATTGAAAATTATATTTTACCAGATTTGAGTCAACTTTATATTACTTGATGTGGTACTGGCATAAGAGTAAACCAGATAAACCACTAAAACAAAACAAGGTGCCCAGTAGCAGATAAACAGACACACATATCGCCCAAGGTCCCAAATGACTCACTGAAGAGTGTTTAATAAATGTGCTACTAGTTTTAAAATTCACAGTTTGAAGAAAATCAATAAAGGATTGTACTGATATTTTGATCACATTCCTTCCAGTTTTCTGACTAGCCAGCCACATGTTACCCAGTGTTAATAAAATGCTCTAGTTTCACGCTCAGACTATTTCTTCTTCCACATGAAGTGGCCAGCCAAATATACTGTTATCTTTAGTCTCATATTTCTGCCCATTTGAAGGATTTTTCTTCACTCTAAGCCAGCCATGAGAGGAGCAAAATGCAGAAATCATATGCTTCTAATTTGCATCATATCACCATGCAGATCCACCAACAGGCTAAACACATACTTTCTCCCTTCCATTAACTAGTTAGAGTATTCCTTATCAGGCTTTAGACATGAGTTGAGGAAGATATGGTAGAAGCAGATACGATTGAATTCTAAACCAACAGCTTATATTGTTTATAAATGCCTATGTTCCTTAATATCTACTTGAGCCTAGTCTTGTACACATTGTTTTCATTTCACAATGCAATGCTATTTTTACCTCTGATCATATATTTT
The DNA here is from genome assembly GCF_014108415.1 of Molossus molossus. NCBI lineage: Eukaryota > Metazoa > Chordata > Mammalia > Chiroptera > Molossidae > Molossus > Molossus molossus. The sequence goes on along the minus strand of NW_023425387.1, from coordinate 138,659 downwards.
ACTAAACCACATAATAACCAGTCCAGGCAGTCCAGGCTTAGAGTACCATGGTCAGATTTGGAGTCTTCTTCCATGGTCCATGGAGAATAATTTGGCCCAAGTAGCAAGAAAATGTGTACTGCAGGTAGTCTTGCTCTAGTCCCCCTCTCTCCCCTAGGTCAGGAACTGTATGGTTTGTCTAGAAATTGGTAAAAAAAATTTGTGGCTATACATTACCTCTCAAATCTTACAAAACCTACCTAATATTGTGTCTCTGTTTTTACGGTAGGCAGTAAAGTGCAACAATTATTTTACTCACTTTAGAAGGGATATCACAACATGTCCCACATTAATAAACACTACAGGAAAAAAAAATGGCGGCAGAGTGAATGGAAGCTACACAGACCATCTCCCAGGACCAAACTGGAATTACAGCAAAAATAAAGACAAATCGTCAGGAAGGGGCAACCGAAAGGCAGCATGGAGAACCACATAGCCAGGGACACTGACTCAATCCTGGTAGGCTTGCGAGGATGTGAGAGGGGGCCGGGAACCCACAGTCCGCAGCGGCCTGGGCTGGGACCAGCTGACTCAGCTGGGACCAGGGGACTCGGCTGGAAGCTGCTGCTGCCTCGACTGCGTCTGGCTACTGCGGCTGAGTCCTGTGAACTCGGCTGGGTGCTAATCCCTCGGCTGGTGCCGCATAGACTCGCCTGGGACCAGGGCACTCGGCTAGAAGCTGATGCCGACTCGGCTGCATCCTGCGACCTCAACTGGGTCCTGTGGCTTCGGCTGAGGGCTACACCCACGACTGAGTCCTGCAAACTCAGCTGGGTGCTATGCCCTCAGCTGGTGCCTCAGCCTCCACCTCCCTTGGCTGGGACCAGCGCCCTCAGGTTAAAAGCCCCAGGCAGCACCACGACAGAGTCTGGACAGAGGCTAAATTAACAGCAGCCACTCAACTTGGGAGTCACCAGAGGGAAAGCAGACTGGACTGGAACTGTGTGAAAACACTCGAGATTTGGAGGGTGCTCAGAGCTTTTGCTGAGTGCAGTCACGCAGGACTGTGGTCATCTTACTGCTTCCCAGGGCCCTGGGGAGAGGCAGTGGCCCCTCCTGTGCAGATTCAACCCCACCTGGTGGCCATTGAAATTCTAATTGAGGCCCATTAACAACCAGCATCTGTCCCACCCTCAGGAAATCCTCTTACACTGAGCACCTGAGGGAGTTTTTCAGGCAACTCAGAAACCAAGGTTTGCCCTGGCCAGTTTGGCTCAGCGGTTAGAGCGTCGGCCTGCGGTCCTGAGAGACCCGGGTTCGGTTCCCGCTAAGGGCGCGTACCTGAGTTGCAGTTTGTCCCTGGCCCTGGTCGGTTGTGCGGTTGGCAGCCACTCGATGTGTTCCTTTCACATCAATGTTTCTCTCTCTCTCTCTGTTCCTCTCTCTCCCTCCCACTCTACCTGAACAAAAAATGGAAAAATGTCCTCGGGTGAGGATAAAAAAAAAAAAAAGAAACAAAGGTTCTTCAGGTGACCTCTACTAATAGCCTCAAGGCAAAAAAATCTAGATGATAACTACCATTTCCTGGGCTAAAAACTCTAACCAGGAAAGCTAAGACTTGACAGTGGTGTTTAAAGTGGGTCCTCCCTGGCTCATCTAAACCCAGGAGAGGGAGCCACAAACAGCAGAACACCAACACCCACGGGGAAAATTTGGCAGGCTCCAAAGCTCGTTGTGATAGCCAAAATGGTGAAAAACAAAAACAAAAGCCAAATGAAAGAACAAGAGACCTCTACAGAAGGTGAGATAAATGAGGTGCAGTTAAGCGAGTTAAGAGAACTAGAATTCAGAGCCATGACCTTGAGGAAGCTCAACACCATGTGTAAGAACATGAGCACCATGAGTAAAGAGATAGAAATGTTGAAAGTCAACCAGTTGGAAATTAAAAACCACCAAGAAGAAATGAAGAATGACATATCAGTAATGAAAAAACATATTGGAAACCCTAAAAAGCAGAATAGAGGAAGCTGAGGACCAGATCAGTGAATTAGAAGACAGGGTAGAAAAAATCAACCAATCAGAAAACCAAAATGAAAAAATGATTAAAAAACAGGAAGACAGTTTAAGAGAACTGTGGGACAACTGGAAACAGAATAATATTCGCATCATAGGAGTCCCCGAAGAACAAGAAAATGAGCAAGGGTTAGAGAATATATTCAAAGAAATAGTGACAGAAAACTTCCTTAATTTGGTGAAGGAAGAAGGCATTCAAGTTCAAGAAGCACAGAGAGCCCTGGCCGGTTTGGCTCAGCCGTTAGAGCGCCCGCCTGCGATCCGGAGAGACCCGGGTTCGGTTCCCGCTAAGGGCATGTACCTTGGTTGCAGTTTGTCCCCGGCCCTGGTTGGTCGTGCGGGTGGCGGCCACTCGATGTGTCCCTTTCACATCGATGTTTCTCACTCTCTCTCTTCCTCTCTCTCCCTCCCACTCTGTCTGTACAAAGAATGGAAAAATGTCCTCGGTTGAGGATAAAAAAAAAGAAGCACAGAGAGCCCCAAGTAAGAAGAACCCAAACAGGCCCACACCAAGACACATAGTAATCAAACTGCTAAAAATTAAAGACAAAGAGAGAATCCTAAAAGCAGCAAGAGAGAAACAACAGGTTACCTACAAAGCAACCCCCATAAGGCTCTCACCTGACTTCTCATAAGAAACACTACAGGCCGGAAGGGAATGGCAAGAAGTAATCAACATGATGAAAAACAAAGATCTGAATCCAAGACTACTCTACCCAGCAAGGCAATCATTCAAAATAGAAGGTCAAATAAAGAGCTTCCCAGACAAAAAAATACTAAGGGAATACATTAGCACCAACCAACACTGCAAGAAATGTTAAAAGGACTCCTCGTATTAGCAGGAGAAATGGGAAGAAAAATAGAACCACACTAAACCAAGATGGCAATAAATAAGTACATATCAATAATCACCTTAAATGTAAATGGATTGAGTGCTCCCATAAAAAGACACAGAGTCGCTGATTAGATAAGAAAACATGACTCATCTATATGTTGTTTACAAGAGACCCACCTCACAACAAAAGACTCACATAGATTGAAAATGAAGGGATGGAAAATATCTTTCAAGCAAACGGAAAGGAAAAAAAAGCTGGGGTAGCAATACTCATATCTGGTAAAATAGATTTCACAATGGAGGCCATAACTAGAGACAAAGAAGGCCACTACATAGTATTGAAAGGATCTATCCAACAGGAAGATATAACCCTGATAAACATATACGCACCCAATATAGGAGCACCAAAATATATGAAAAATCTTCTGGAGGACTTCCAAGGAGAAATCGATAGCAATACAATCATAGCAGGGAACTTCAACACCCTGCTGACAATACTGGATAGATCCTCTAGACAAAAAATTAGCAAGGAAACAGAGATTCTAAATGAAGCACTAGACCAAATGGATTTAATACATATCTACAGAGAATTACACCCCAAAACCACAGAATTCACATTCTTCTCAAGTGCACATGGGACATTCTCAAAGATAGACCACATGTTAGGGCACAAACTAAGTCTCTACAAGTTCAAGAAGACTAAAATCATATCAAGCATCTTCTCAGATAACAATGGCATGAAATTAGAAATCAATTGCAAGAAGAACATACAAAGACATTTCAGCACAAGGAAGCTAAACAGCATGTTATTAAACAATGAATGGGTCACCGAGGAGATCAAGGAAGAAATCAAAAACTTCCTGGAAACCAATGAAAATAAAGACACAACAACAGAAAATCTATGGGATGTAGTGAAAGCAGTTCTGAGAGGGAAGTTCATAGCACTACAGGCCTACCTCAAAAAACAAGAAAAATCTTTAATAAACTATCTAACCTCACAACTTAAAGAACTAAAGATCAAACAAAAAGAAAACCCCAGAACAAGTAGAAGGAAGGAAATAGTAAAGGCCAGAGCAGAAATAAATGACATAGAGACCAAAAAGAGAATTCAAAGGTCAATGCAACAAAGAGCTGGGTTTTTGAAAAGATAAACAAGATTGATGGACCCTTAGCTAGACTCACCAAGAAACAAAGAGAGAGAACCCAAATACTCAAAATCAGAAATGAAAGAGAAGAAGTAACAACTGACACCACAGAAATACAAAAGATTGTTAACAACTACTATGAACAATTATATGGCAACAAATTTGACAATCTAAGCGAAATGGACAAATTTCTAGAAAGACATAGACTCCCAAAACTGGACCGGGAAGAGCTAGAAAACTTGAACAAACCAATAACAACAGAAGAATTTCAAGAGGTAATGAAGACTCTCCCAGAAAACAAAAGCCCAGGCCCGGATAGCTTCATGGGGGAGTTTTACCAAACATTCAAAGAAGAAATACTACCCATTCTTCTCAAACTATTTCAAAAAATTCAAGAAGAAGAAAGATTTCCAAACTCGTTTTATGAAGCTAGCATAATTCTAATTCCAAAATCAGAAAAAGACACTACAAAGAAAGTAAATTACAGGCCAATATCCCTGATGAACATACATGCCAAAATTCTGAACAATATACTAGCAAATCAGTTCTAGCAATACACCAAAAAAATTATCCACCATGACAAAGTGGGATTCATCCCAGGGATGCAAGGCAGATACAATATTCGCAAATCAATAAACATGATACCTCACATAAATAAAATGAAGAATAAAAACCACATGATAATATCAATATGTGCCAAAAAAGCCTTTGACAAAATCCAGCATCCATTTCTGATAAAAACGCTCAGCAATGTGGGAATAGAGGGATCATATCTAGACATAATAAAGGCCATATACGAAAGACCTACAGCCAACATCATACTCAATGGGCAAAAACTAAAAGCATTTTCCTTAAGAACAGGAATAAGGCAGGGATACCCACTTTCACCACACTTATTTAACGTAGTACTGGAAGACTTAGCCACAGCAATCAGACATGAGGAAAAAATAAAAGGGATCCAAATTGGAAAGGAGGAAATGAAACTGTCATTATTTGCAGATGACATGATATTATACATAGAAAACCCTAAAGACTCCATCAAAAATCTAATAGACTTAATAAATGCATTTGGCAAAGTAGCAGGATACAAAATTAACTTAAAGAAATCAACGGCATTTGTATACAGCAATGATGAACTCACAGAAAGAGAAACTGAAAAAACAATTCCATTTACCATTGCAGGAAAAAAATTAAGATACCTAGGAATAAAATTAACCAAAGAAGTAAAGAACCTATTTGCAGAAAACTACAGGATATTGAAAAAAGAAATAGAGGAAGATATAAAAAAGTGCAAGCAATACCCTGTTCATGGATTGGAAGAATTAACATCATTAAAATGTTCATATTACCCAAAGCAATCTATAGATTCAAAGTAATCCCCATCAAATACCAACGGCATACTTCACAGAATTAGAACAAGTACTTCAAAAGATTATATGGAGCCAAAAAAGACCTCGAATAGCCACAGCAATCTTGAAAAGGAAGAACAACATTGGAGGGATCACATTACCAGATTTCAGTTTATACTACAAAGCCACTGTAATCAAAACAGCCAGGTACTGGCACAAGAACAGGCATATAGACCAATGGAACAGAACAGAAAACCCAAAAATGGACCCAAGGCAATATGCTCAATTAATATTTGACAAAGGTGACAAGAGCATACAGCGGAGTAAGGACAGCCTCTTTAATAAATGGTGTTGGGAAAATTGGACAGCTACATGCAAAATAATGAAACCAAACCATCAACTTACACCCTACACAAGAATAAACTCAAAATGGATAAAAGACTTAAATGTGACTCATGAATCCATAAAAATCCTAGAAGAAACTGTAGGCAACAAAATTTCAGACATCATACGCAGCAGAATTTTCACTGATGCATCACCTAAGGCAATAGAAGCAAAAGAGAAAATAAACACATGGGACTACATCAAACTCAAAAGCTTCTGCACAGTGAAAGATACAATCATCAAAATGGAAAGGCAACCCACTGTATGGAAGAGCATAATTGCCAATGATATATCAGATGAGGGGTTAATTTCCAATATATATATATAGAGAGTGCTCATACAACTCCACAAGAGGAAGACAAAGAACCCAATTAAAAAATGGGCAGAGGAACTAAATAGACACCTCTTTAAACAGGACATACAAATGGCTAACAGACATATGAAGGAATGCTCAACATCACTAATCATCAGAGAGATGCAAATTAACACAACAGTGAGGTATCACCTCACACCTGTCAGAATGGCCGCCATCAACAAATCATCAAACAACAAGTGTTGATGAGGGTGTGGAGAAAAGGGGACTCTAGTGCACTGCTGGTGGGAATGCAGACTGGTGCAACCACTATGGAAAACAATAATGTTACCTGAGAAAATTAAAAACTGAACTTCCATCTGACCCAGTGATCCCACTTCTAGGAATATACCCTAAAAAGCCTGAAAGACCAATCAGAAAGAATATTTGTACCCCAATGCTTGTAGCAGCACTATTTATATTAGCTAAGATTCGGAAACAGCCCAAATGTCCATCAATAGATGAATGGATAAAAAAGGGGTGGTACATATACACAATGGAGTACTATGCAGCTGTAAGAAAGAAAGATCTCTTATCCTTTGAGACTACATGTATTATCCTAAGAAAAATAAGCCAAACAGAGAAAGACAAGTATCATATGATCTCACTTATTTGTGGAATATAATGAACATAACAGTCTGAGAAATGGGGTAATCCCAGAGACGTGGAAGTGGGTTACTGACTGACAATCCTCAGAAGAGGGGGTAGTGGGGGAGAGAGCAGAGCAGAGAGAGCCATGGCTTTTGGCTGAGAGCACAGGGCCTAACATGTGGTTGCTTGGGACAGGAGCCAGGTGGCGGGCGGTGGGGAGAGTGGGGCTGGTGGCCTCCCCTGGACTAGACCATGAAGCACCCTGAGGGCCAGCCCTGGGGGCCGGCTCCTGTCTTGCGAACCATGGAGAGACTCCCCAGGTGGTCCTGCGTATGCCTGGGTTTTCCTTGCTCTTCATCAGACACCCCTTCAAATGCATACTCCCAGGAATAAGCTGCAGACCCTACACGTTCAGTATGCCTGGCTGTCCAAGGGCCCTTCTCAGGTGACTGCCCAGGAATAGTGTGATAGGCAGTGGCAGTGAACTCTAAGTCAGTTTCATTCCAGACAGACTCCCACAGCCATGGTTGGTTTCCTGGGAACCTGGCTCTTTCCTGGCTTCCCACTGGGCATGACCTACCATCTGGAAGCGGAGGACATGAGCCCAGGGGATGAATAAGTGAAGTGAGGTCCACTCCCCAGGAGCCCTGCTCAGGCCAAGGCTCCCGTTCACAGCACATCACTCCTGGTTCCCTCTCTGTGTCGCACACTATGTGAGCACATTTCTGGTCTCTGGTAGCCCAGGCACCAGTGACATATCTGCAGGGACTCTGGAGCCCAGACCTCTCTCCTCGCAGTCCCTCATGGTTCAGTTCATCTGAGGGAGCAGACCCGCACACATGTCAGCCTCACATTCACTGAACGATTTGGAAGCAAAACCAAGAAAAACAAAAACTGATTAGGGGAAGATCTGCTCTCAGAAAACCTATTTCTGTCACAGGAGGTGGATAAATAAAATAATGTTTCAATAATTTATGCAGCCTGCCCACGAGGAGACGTCGGAGATGTGAAATGAGGGTGCCACGTGAAGAACAACTGAAGTTGATCTTGGCTTTAATCAGTTCAGTTGATAATTCTAAAATAAATTGGAAAAGTCAGTCTTGCTCTCAGCTTTTGAATGATGATGGGGTGGTAGGGAGATGAGTGTTCTCTCCGCTGGAAAATGCGTGTTCCTTTTGGTCCCTCCTAGGACACAGTCCTCAGCCCCCAAGATCGCATGCCTGGTCACCCCCATCTTCACTGCTCCATGCATTGTTTGCAGGTTTGGCCCCCAAACTGGCCTCGTTGAGCTTGCTTTTTATAGCACAGCATAATTCAGGGCTCCTTCATGGATGAGGTAGCCAGATATTGGGGGAAGACTCTATTTTGCTACCACCTCCCAAGTCAGCACTGAGATGGTCCTGAAGCAACAGCAGGAAAGACAGAGTCATATTTTCATTCTGTTCAGCAAACACACTTACCTGGCAAGTCAACCACCCAGGTGTTTCAGGGGACTTCAGAAAAATAGAAAAATAACAGCAGTGGCACATGTAATTTGAGGTCCCTTTAGTAAGATGGGACCTCAAAGTTGACTTTGCCAACACACCTCATTCTTCAAACCAGAGCCTGCAGGTCCCCTGATGTATAATGGGAGACCCTCATTTTCTAGCCTCCTGTCATCTCCCAGCTCCTCACACATCAGGGACTCTGGCTGAGCAAACATCTCTTTCATCCGAGCTCGAGAGTCCATGGGAAGGAGGAAGAGCAAGGAGAACACTCCGAGTCTCCTGTTGGTGAAGAAAACCACAAGCTGGTTCAGTTCGACTTGAGTCCGCCTCAGAGGAGCAGGTGGAAAATGCCCCGATGAAAACTTCTCTGAGGTCAAAGGAGAAATGGTTGACTCTCTTGTGAAAATGCCAGAAGCAGGAAAGGGAAAATCCTAGGCACAGCCAGAGCCATGGACTCTACAGCGAAAAAGCAGCTCCAGTTCCCTGGATCTCCATTTTGATGGCAAGAAGACAGAGACCAGAAGGGTGTCTGGAAGCTCAGAGCCTTGAGTGGATGGTCTCACCACAGTGGCAGCCCTGTGACATCCACGTCCAGCCCCAAAGAACACATGCCAACGATACCTTTCATAAGGCTACACCTCATTGGTCTATTGGCATTTGTGTCCCGAGCAACTTCATTCTGTCACCCTCTCCCATCACCGTACCAGCCAGCATCCCAGGATGAGAGAGGCAGGAGGAAGGCCTGAAGGCATGACCTTGGCCTTTAGTCTAGTGAAGCTTACCTTTGGGTGTGCTTCTGACACTGCCTGCCATCTACAATCCCCCGTGAGCACCGAGGGGGTGCAGGCGGTCAGCGTGCACCTGCCATAGTGACCTCATGGCTAACACATGGGTGTACATGTAAACACTTATGTCCAGCACCCATAGGTCAGGCAAATACTAGAGGTTTCAATGTCTTGTGCACCTTTTATCATCAGAGCCTACATGAGTGCCTGCCGCTTAGGTACCCAGTATCATTGAATCAGAGGGTGGAGGCACATGCCAAGGAGGGCAACATGGGGAGAAAACAGTCTAATACAAGAGGCTATACAGGTTTTGCGGTGTGGTCCTGTGTAATTCCTGTAGGATGGCACCAGATGTGAGAGACTGTGACCAGGAGAACAAATGTAGCAGAATAAAAAATTTTGATTTCAAAGTCTCTCTCCTTCTCCAAACCTGATGCTCACCTGCACTCTGATCAACGGTCTCCTCTTTTAATCACCTGCCAATAAAATCCAGTTACTGTCTCTCCCATTCCGAAGCAGAAATGCTTTCTACCACATTTTAAACGAGTGGTTGACCAGCATTCTGTCACACCTGCAGTGACAGGGAGCTCACTACCATACAACGCAGTTCAGTTTAATGTAGGATACCACTCTGTTGCGATGTACAGAAATCTATGCTGGCCATCTCATCTGCTAGTCCTGAGTGTGACATCCCAAACCTTCTAGGAACTTAAATGACCTGGCCCCAATTCTCAGCAGCTCTTCAGGTTTCGATAATAGGTGGCATGTCCCAGAGACTTTACTTCTCAGGAGAAACAGTTCCAGTTCTTTTCACAGTCTTGGGTAACAAGATCCCGAGACCCTTCCTCTCCAGGGAGTCCCCCATTTTCCCTGAAGCACGATGTCCCACTGAGGGTGGCCTCAGAACTGAGGGGGGCTAACCGTGTACCTCCCTGTCATTCCTTTGGTCCAGGAGGAAGAAGGAGGGCTCAATGAACTGTGTTTTCCGTCTCTCGGGAAGGACCTTCGACTGTGTGTCCACCTGCACAAAGGCCTCGGGTGCCAGTGGAGCGTCTGTCTGGGCTTCTCCCATTTCTGTCCATGTGGTCAGTCCTATGGGGCTGATGCCAGCCACCTGTGGTCAATGCTGCTCCGTCCCACTGTGTGAAATTCAGTCTCACATGGGTGCTTATTCAGCATTTGGGGAATGACTACAAGACCCCCTTCCTTATTTGTGGCTTCCTTGTCTGAGTTTTCAGTGACCAGCGCTCAGCCGTCACTGGAGAATATTAAATGGGAAGCCAGCAATGAGCACTTCCTGTTTGCCACTGTGCTCTGTCCTGAGTAGGGGGAAGAAGTCACTCACTGCCCACCCTGCCCCGTCTATATTGTCTTCTTCTCCTGCCCGCTGGTCACTCAGTGGTCCTCTCGGTCACCAGATAAGCTTTGGAGGAGTCACAAGGCTCGGTTCAGGCCACCCTTGTATCACTTATTAATGGCCCCAAAGCTCAAGAGTAATGCTACTGGCGATTTGGATGTGCCAAAGAGAACTGGCAAAGTGCTTCCTTTGAGGGAAGGATATCTATGTCTAGGGAAGAACGGAGTATAGCTCGGCTTGGGATTGCCTGTGGTTCCAAGCACCCACTGGTGGTCTTGAAACTGATCCCCTGTGGGTAAGGGACAACAGTGCATGCATTTTGATGCTAAGTCCCGGCACACTCAACACTGGCCCAAGGTGAGCGCTTTATTTATTTATTTATGTATTTATTTATTTATTTATTTATTTAATTTATTTATTTATTTATTTTCTTTTTGTCTTCACCCGAGGACATTTTTGCATTTATCTTCAGATAGAGTGGGAGGAAGAGAGGGAGGAGGAGGAGGAGAGAGAGAAACATCGATGTGAGAGAGATGCATTGACTGGTTGCCACCCACACAACCCCAACCAGGGCCAGGAACAAACTGCAACCGAGGTACATGCCCTTAGCAAGAACCAAACCCAGGACTCTCTGGTCTGCAGGGTGATGCTCTAACCACTGAACCAAACTGGCCAGGGTCCAAGGCGAGTGCTTTAAAATAGTAACTGACTCTGGGGGCTTCATGACAGCTTCACGAAGGGCTGACCAGGCTGCTACTCTTAGCTCTCGCTCTTTCCGTCTGTGCATCTCATTCTCTGTCTATCTCTCACTGTCCATCGATCTTTTGCTGTCCATCTGTCTCTCGCTATCTGTCTCTTGCTGTTTGTCTGACTCTTTCTGTCTGTCTGTCTCTTGCTGTCCATCTGTCTCTCACTGTTTGCTGGAGTTCAGCTCCCTTTGGCTCGGAGGAGCCCTCCCCTCCTCAGGCCCCTTTGTTGACACTTGATCATTTACATCAAGTTGACATTTGCAGAGTTTACTTAGGGGTCTGTAATTGTATTCTTTCCCTGGCTCTGCATTACCAACCATGAAAATGGAATCTTATCATCCCTGATCAATTTTTAATGTACAAAATAATTTGGCTGAGGTTCAAAGGGAGGCACAATTGAAATCAGGTGAATGATACATGTAGTTTTGTACAGTTTCTTTGTGCTTAGATTTGATTTTTTTCCAGGTATAGCATGGAAGTAGATTGTTTTTTACAAGTTATATGAGTGCATGTGTGTGCTGTGTAGGTATGCATCTCTGTACATCCCAAAGCACAGGTATGTGTGTGCCTGTGTGTTTGCTCACATTAGCATACCCACATTGCACATGTGTCACCTATTTAGAAATAAGCAAACAAATATAATTATATTGTTTGCAATTTTATTGATGGTAATCAAATTTGCAATGATCCTTAAAATGTATTCAAAACACCCACAGGGTGGAACAGCCCTGCAGCTAGTGCCCAGGACTAATGGCTGGAATATTCCAATGAAGCCCTGGCACCTCTTTGTTAACTCAGAAAGGAGCCTCTGGGGAGAAGGTAGCACTCTCTGGCACCAGCCAGCGTCATTACAGGTCTGGGATATACTGAAAGGTAACATTCTGATGTCCTTTTACAAATGTCATGCCAAAGGAAATAGGCAAAGAGCAGGAAGGTTTGGCTGGAAGCCTGGACAGTTTCTAAGATGAGTGCATTTGACTCACTGTGTGAGATTCACTGGAGGAAAACCAGTGGTGCACCTGGCTCTGAGGGGCAAGGTGGGGTGGGGCACCTCCCACCCCCAGTTCTTGGTCATGGGACTCTTGTGCATGGAACAAAGGAACTCCTGTTTGAAGGGCCAGCCCTGGGGCAAGGGGGGAGTTCTGCTATGTCTTTCTTAACCTCCTCTGTAAGCTCACACATTGGGCTCATTTCCATTTCCCCAAAAATAAAATTAGGGGCTCAGAACATCCCCAGGGTCATTCCATGTGATAAATGGTGGAGTCAGGATCTGAATATAAGGTGCTGGTTCCAAGCATGGCTTATAATTATACATTACATGGGCCTCGGGCAAAAACCCACCTCCTTCTCATGTGGCCAGGTCCTATGGGGAATGTCCCAGGCAAGTCCCACTTGGGAGTTTTCAAGGAAGTTCACCAAGTCTCTCAGGAGAGCCTGGCAGACAAGATGAGGAGGTGGGGTCAGAATCTTTGCAGGTGGTGGCTGCCCTGGCCATGGGCAAAGCACCCCCATCACCCACACAGCCATGCATGCACACACATGTGTTCACAAGCGTGGCTCTGCTACCAAAAATCATGGTCCACTGGGCCTATCACACAGTGGCATGACCCCTGTGTGGAAGAAAGTATTTGCGCTTATGAAAGATTATGTCAAACTGATGTACAGTTACGATATTATGACTCCTCTACTCAAAAGCCTTTATCATTGTAAGTACACATTCCTTCACGTGTTTATATTTTGGCACCCAAGATCCTCCATGACTTAAACCCACATGCTGTCTGCCTGTACCTCCATGTCTCCTATTGTACCCCACACTCTGGACCCAGTGGGCCCAACTGTCTTCCCTCCATCAGGGCCCTACCCTTTGCAAGCTCTATCTATGTGCTCAGGCTGTTTCCTCTGCTGGAGATGCACGGATCACTTCTGCTCATATTCCCAAGGCCGTCCCAATGGCTCCCTCCTCCTGGAGCTTCGGGGGCTCTTTTTGACCAAATGTGACTTGTTTTCACTCTGTTGTCCCAAGGCACCTTTTACCTGTCTCATCCTTGGCGCATGTCATGATTGTTTTCAGAGGCTCCTTTAGCTTTGGAGGCAGACAATCCTGCTTCTAATGCTGCCTTCATTACTTGTTAGTCATGTGAGAGGCAGGTGATGGAACCTCCCGCAACCTCAGAGGGAGAAAAAAAACAACATTGTAAGGTTGACCAGATGACTGCATGAGACAAAGCATCCAGCAGAGGGCCTAGTTCATATATAGTAAGTGCTCAGTTTCTTTACCTTCTTGTTTGTTTTAGCTAGAAACACAATAGTAGCTGCAACCAATAAACTCCAAAATCTTGGTGGTTTAACATCGTAGGAGTCTGTTGGGGGGGAGCCCTCTAGAGTGCATGCTGGCTGGGCTTTCTCCCAGCTAGTTGGATTTGGGCTCTTTCCACCTCAGCTCTGCTTCTGTCGGGGCTCAGCCTCCTCCCACTCAGCCAGAGGATGAGGAAGAGTGGCTGGAAAACTGCTTGGGACCGTGGGCCTTGTATAGGCATCAGTGACTCTTACTTCCCAGGCTTTGGCTGGATCTCAGTCACCAGGTCACACCTCTTACAAGGAAACCAGAGGACTGCAGCTGAGTGATCTGCCCAGGAGACACAAAGTGGGACCTGATGGTTATAGAGCAGGGTCTTCAACAGTGTTTCCCGCCCTGCCTTTTGTTACTCCCTGATTTGCATTAGTGCTCTGTTACAACTTATAACCAGTGGACACCTTCAGCCCATCCGTACTTATGATCATGTGTTTTCTATGGGGCAGGAGTCCAGGAATGGCCGCCTGGCTGGGTTCGCTGCTTAGGGTCTCACGGGCTACAGTTGAGGTGTTGGCTTCACGGTGTTCTCATGGGGAGACTCAGGCAGAACCCATCTCCATTCACCTGTAGAACTGAGGACCCTGGCTTTCTTTTGGCTGTCAGCTGGAGACGTCCAAAAGGCTTCCTCCAGGCCCCTGAACTGTGGGCTTCCTCAACAGGACCACTGGCTATATCAGGCCAACAAGGGTCATCTGTGGCGTGAGTCTGTGAGAGTGCTAAGTGATGTAATGTGATCACAGGAGTGGTATCCCATCACGTTGCCATATTCTACTGGTTAGAAGAAACTTGCAGGTCCCATCTGCACTCAAGTGCTGGGGGTTACCCATGGGGGGAATACCAGAAGGTGGGCATCACTGGGGTCTGTTATAGATAGGTTATGTGATTTCAACCTCGAAAAAATTTGTGAGACAAAATATATAAAATGCATCATTTTTATCATTTACAGAAACATTTAATACATAAGTGTATTAAATTAATGCACTTAAGACACCTACTGTGTGCTAGGTACATCCAGATGCTGGAGATGCCACGTGCCAGCTTTCTCTTGGAAGCTTTCCCTGCTGTTCTCTGCTGGGCTTCATGTTGCAGGAAATGACATTTCCTGGAATTTTCCACCCTCTGGATTCCAGGTAGATTTGGCCAACGAGAGGCAATGGGATAAGGCTGGAAGGTGAGAGGGAGGGAGAATCCAGAGTACACTTACATTTCTCCCTTGATCACTTTATACACGAGAACTCCGAGGTCCAGAGAGGTGAGGTGATTATCCCCGGTCACACAGCTCACCAGCACCCAGGTCTATTGATGGATCAACCAAAACTCAATCATGCTGTGCAATCTGCCCCCAAGGGAGGCAACATGGTATAACCAAAAAAAAAAAAAAAAAAACAGCAGCAAAATGGAACACTTTGCCACAGATAAACACAGGTTTATGTCCCAGCTTTGTCAGAGTGAGCAGTGGGATGGAGAGCTGAAGGGCTGGCTAGTCATGGGGTGGAGGGTCTCAGTTGTGGGCTTCCCCTCTGTGAGCCACTGGATGCCTCCCCAAGTCCCAGAACAACCTCGAAGGGGACACCTGCTCATCTCTGGAGCTCACGCTGTGGTTGAGGCTCCGAGTCTGCTGCCCAGCAGGTGTGTCACCCAGTGGCTCACCAGGTGAGTCACCTACCTTCCCAGACCTCTGTTTCCTCAACACTATAAAGAAGGTGATCATTCCCATCCCTTGGGGTTGCTATGAGGTTTGAATGAACCAGTGGCTGTGAACCCGCTTTGTGATACAAAGCCTGTGCTCATATGCAGCTACTCGGGAGAAGCATTCCTGGTCACTGGGATGGAGAGATGGGCCTGCTGATGGCCGAGGTCCCTCCTGGCTTTGAAATATCAATCTCAGAGGAGAGGGCCGTGCCCGGGTTACTAGGAATGCCAAGTGTGGGCAGGAGAGCTCGTCTCCGTTGTAGACACATACCATTTGTGATGCCATAAAGTATTTTTCAGAAAAGGAGAAAAGAATATGACTGAAGTGTTTAGAGAAGAAAGTCTGAGATGTTCCAATGAGCTTTATTTTGTTTGTGTATTTAACTTGCTTTTCTTATTGTTAATGATAAGGTTCTCTCAGTCAGACCTCAGAGAATAAACACATGTCATTGTGGCATGGCAGGGACTAGGACAAGTGTGCAGATGTGAGGTCCCCGAGCCCCTCCCCTCGAGATGTCCACCTCAGGGTGTCTGCGCTGCTTGGAAGGAGGAGGAGAGGGCCATGGTGACTCTCAGCTGGTCCCAGGGAACATTGAACTTAAATGTCTTTAAAACACTCTGAGCAACACCAGGTCCCCATTTAGTTATTCCTTATTGATCAGATCTTTTGATCAAGAAATCATCTTTAGATCTCTTGGATGAAATAGTGTGAATCTAGTTGACCTTTAAAATCTGAGTTTATTTAAGTTATTTTTTGGGATTTGGGCTGTTCTCATCGTCAGTTGGCAGGCTCCCTAACACCCTGAACACCCAGGAGAAAGGATTTGGTGAGGTTTTAAAAACATATGGCTTTCTTCCCTCCCAGGAAAGCCCAGGGTAGAGTCCGCTCACTTTCAAATGCTTCACGTTGGTGCCCACAGAAGACATCCAGCCCTTGAACCATGTTCAGTTGAAAATGGCAGGTAAACAGTGCCCAGCCAGAGCTCCCAGGCCCGGCAGTTACTGGACTCATCAAAAGGAAAAATGACCAGCCCCCGACTGTCCCCGGGGCTCTTTCTGCATGTAATGTGGAATGTTGCTTCTGAAGTTGCATTAATTTTTTTATCATTTCTTAATAATTAACATTGTATTCCTGCTGATTAACCCCATCAATATGGTGATTTGATTAGCTAAACATAAAACTACTCATTAAACCCCAATTATGTTGCTCAGGTATAATTTGATTTTGTTTGGTTAGAAAAATGCTGTTGTGTTGCCTTTTTTTTTCTTGCTCCTCTTTTAAAATATCCAATTAAGTGCTACAGCCGCAGTGTTATTGATGACCGGGGTGTGTTTGGCAAAGATCCTTGCCTATCATGTGTACTAAGAACTCAGTGGCATTTAGGTGACAGTGGCGGGTGACATTAATGGAATCTAATAGTCAGAAAACCTCTAGATAATCTTCCCTTCTCCTCCCTGGTGGGAGGCGCTCTGGTGGGTGATTGTCTTTAAGGGAATAAGGGGTCCATGGGACAATGAATGGTGCTGATTTTTTCTGTGGTAAATGCATGAAAGTGAGTTTTGAGGACTGCGAACTGGGGTTCACCCGCTGCATTTTAAAACTCGATTTTGCATTTCTCTCTTCAGGGAGAAGCGTGAGCACACCCCCTGCCCCCTCTGCACAAGACTCGAAGACTCCGGCCTGGTGCCCTGAGCGGAGGAGGCCCTCTCTCTGCCACCCGGGACCTGTGCACACGCCCCGGATGGCAGTTGGTGGGGCCCCAGGTGGAGAGTTTTGTCTGCGAAGTCAGAATGTCGTTTGAATGTTCAAATGATAAGATCAGCATTTATCTAGCATGTATTGCAGTGTAAGAGATGAAAGTTGTATTAATAAATTAATTTATTCAATTATTTATGTATGTATTTATTTATTTTTATTCCTCACCTGAGGATATTTTTTCATTTATCATCAGACAGAGAGAGAAGAAAAGAGAGAGACAGAGAAATATTAATGTGATAGAGTCACATTGACTGGTCACCTCCCCCACAATCCAACCAGGGCCAGGAATGAACCACAACTGAGGTACGTGCCCTTGACTGGAATCAAACCTCTGACTCATTGGTCCAAGGGCCAACGCTCTGACCACTAAGCCAACCCAGGGCAATTCATTCAATTTTTAATTATTTTTTATTTTCAATTATACTTGACAAAAACGATTATATTAATTTCAAGTATACACCCCAGTGACCAGACATTACATAACTAAGTGATCATTCCAATAAATTCCATACCATCCAGCACCACGCCGAGTTACTAGAATATTATTGACTATGTTCTCTGTGGGGTACTTGACATCTTCATGACTATTCTGTAAAAACCAATTTGTACCTCCTAATCCCTTCACTCTTTATGCCCATCCCCTCAACCCTCATCCCATCTGGCAACCAACAAAAACTTCTCTGTACTTATGAGTCTGTTTCTGTTCTGCTTGTTCAGTTGGTTTGTAGATTCAATGGTTGATAGATATGTATTTATTGCCATTTTATTGTTCACATTTTTCTTCTTCTTCTAGGGATGGAGCCTGAAACCCAGGCATGTGCCCTGACTGGAAATCAAACTGGTACCTCTCAGTCCATGTGACAATGCTCAATCCACTGAGCCACACTGCTCAGGCAAGAATAGAATAAAATCCTCTAAAATAACTTAAATAGCCATCAGTAGAGTACTGGCTAAATAAATCATGGTATACCCACTCAATACAATTCTCTCCTGGTGATTAAAACATAAGGTAGATGTAGCTGATTACAGGAAGGAGTTCTAACAAATTATTTTGATTGTAATAAAAAAAAGCAAAGTAAAACCTTTTGAATTGTGTAACAGTATTGGTGGAAGAATGAATGAACTAACTAACCCTGGTTAAGTCATATGGTGGAATACTATGAAATAATTGAAATGAATTTTCTCGATTTGTCTGAATCAACAAGGGTGAATGATTATAAATATTTTGATTGAGAAAAGCAAATTCCAGGAAGCTGTATATTCAGTATGATTATACAGTATGAAACCACAATATATTTTTATGGATATAGAACTATGTAGTAAAACTGCAAAAGTGTGCATGAGAATAGCATACGCACAACTTTGTGATGGTGACTACTGTAGGGGAGACAGGATGGACTTGGAGTTTTTACCTGTATTTCTGATGTTTGCTTCCCCTTCCCCTCTCCACCCTTCCCCCCTTTCCCTACCTTCATCCCTCCCTTCCCCCCCTTTTTTTGGATCTGAAGCAAATAAAATAAGGCAAACATATCTTAAGTCTGGATGGTACATACATGGGTGTCTGTTATATTATTTTCTGTATGTTTGAAAAATTTTGCAGAAAGCCAAATACATTATGTTTTCTTTCTAAGTAAGCATATGTTGGTATAGATGCTGGTACCCATGTAAAACATTTTGTTTTCCTGGTGAGATACACATGGAGCTGTTAGCAAAGTGTAACTTTAGGGGGAGATAAAGAGTCAGGTTGGGGCAGGGATGGAGAGAGAGTTGTTTGCATTTCACTTTCTTCCTTCTGTACTATTTGAAAATTTTAGGATACGTGCACCTTATTTCCCATCTGTCTGTCTGTTCATCCATCCATCCCTATATCTTTATCTAACCAGGGTTATCAGGATATTGGGATATAAGTCTCTTCTGTTTTAGTCTTTTAATTTCTCTAATCAAAAACCTAGTTAGTGTCAGGTAAACACTGTCTAGATAAACACAATTGTCTTCAGGAGCTGTTTTAGCAGAAATTCAGAATTCTTCTCTGACCACTTGCACTCTGAGCCTTGGCAAAGCCAGTCGAGGAGATGTGGTTTGTTTGTGAGTTTACCCTGTGCTTTCAGGGCCTGGAAGACCTCAGAGGGGAGCGATGCAGCCCCTCATTTAAGGTGGGGAGACCTAGGCCGAGAGAGGGCTGGCACCAGCCCTGTGGTGCTTGGCCCTTTGTGAGGCTGGAGTGAAGAGAGGGAGGCACCCGGGCACAATCAGACCGAGGGAGACCTGTGTCTGCTGGAGACTCAGGCCAGAGAGACGGGAAGTGGAAAGGGCATTTTCTCCAGCCTCAAGAAAAGGTTGGGGTTTGTCTGTCTGTCTGTTGGTGGCAGGCTGTCTTGGCTCCTGCCTGCATGAGATAGGCAGTGCCCATTTGGCCATGTGTTTGGGTGCATCCTCTTGTAGGGGAGCCCATGTGGAAAGATGACGAGCAGATAGCTACAGCTGTTGTCACTTAAGCTCCAGAGAACAATTCCAGGAATTAGTGGCTTCTCATCCTGCAAATCAGGTAGATGCAGCCCATGTTTGAGTCTATGCTGCCGGCACGAGTCATCACTGTTTCATATGTATGCTTAGAGGGACGCTGTCTAATCACTCATGGGGGAGAGCCCCCCAACACCCCTGCTGCAGCTCAGGCCCTGGTCTGTGTGCTTTCCCAGCCCAGGGAATAAATGAAGTCAGTAAGATCTATAAAACAACTCCTTAGGAGACAATGTCAATAGATAATCAGAAGATCTCATGAGTAGTCCTGATACCAATGGCTTTGGTTAGCTTAAAAAAAAAGAAGTTCCAAGAATACTTAACTGTGACAATCTTTCACTTTAATAATAGACTTTATGTGCTACAATAAGAAGCATCAGCCTCCATTAAATTGGATGGGCTGATCCTTCCAGGGACAGGAACAAAAATGAGTCTCTCTGTGGGGGTAACTGAGTACGTGCAGACTTATAAGTGGGTTTACAAGTGGGGTGGGGCTTATTTATCTGGCTTTCTATTCAGGGGTCCGTGGAGAAGAGCTCTGGGTCAGACTGTGGCAGTGGGGGTGAAAGGCGAGACTCCCAGGAAGAGAGGTCAAGGCCATGGCTGGCTTGGAGAGCAGAGCTGGGACAGGAAACTGGAAGGCAAGGCAGATGGGAGGAGGGTAAAGAGCAGAGAAGGGCTGAATGAGGAGGGGAGGAGGGAAGTGCGAGACAGGAAGCTGTGCCTGAGCTGTGCTGAGGGGCAGGAGGTGACTGAGGAGCTGCCCAGGGCTGGAGCTTATGCCAAGGCAGTATCTTAGCTTCAGGTCATTGTCACCCCACCTGACTCCAGGACACCTCCCTTAGGCCTTAAGAGCACTGCTCGGTAACAGCCAGGGCCTGTCCTGATCCAAGGGGGACACTTGTCTCCTTCCGATGAAGAGTTCTTCATACTTACAGGGACTGAGTCCAAGTCCCAGAGATCATCTCCCCTTTCTCAGTCTATGTTAAGCAGCACCTTTCCCTAAATCCTGTCTCCTACACCCACCCCCCATGGCCCTTTTCCCTCAGGTCCCCTGAGAGCCTTGGGGATCCTCTCCCAGCCCCAGCTCTTTGGTGACTTCTTTAAAACTCACCCCCAGATCCAGAGCAGCCCTGAGAGAAGCTGTTCCCACTCCTCCATCAGCCTCGGGTCCCCTCCTGTAGAGTAGTTACCAGGGTCCCTGGGCTCGGGATGTGGCCACTGTTTTCCTGCACCTTTTTCATGCTTTTTTGAGCTCTCTCCCTTCTTGGATTTAAAGTCCCTGGTCAGATCCTGTGGAGCAGCCAGGAGCTCCAGGAGAGGCTGGGAGAAGGTGTTGGGGGGTGGTCCCTGCAGGTGAGATGCTGCAGTCACATGGTCTCAGCGAGGAGACACTGATGAAGGGACCATTACAGAAGTGAGGGCAGCATGGGATGGAGATGCATGGGGGCCCTAGCAGCTGGGAGCCCTCACCCCTCACAGGCCCTGAGAGACAAGGAGGGGTGAGGACTGGAACTTGGAGAGAGAGAATGGTCCTCTGGGCCATGGGTAAGATTGACCGCTGGCTGCAGCCTGCTGTTGCATCTTGTTGGCCAAGACCCACCTGGAGAGGTTGAGCAAGAAGTGGTCATATGGGTGAACCTCCAGGAGGGGGTGTGGAGCAGGCACAGATGGGGAGGCCTTATATCCAGGTCTCCACACTCCCAAGGTAAAAGTGGGTCCAGAATAACCCCCCAAAGACAAAAACACTTTCCTCCAACAGGTCTTGGGTGGCTCCAAAGTTCACCCAGATACCCCAGAGAGGAACTAGTTCAGGGATCCCCTTTCTCCCTCACCCCACCTCCAATCAACCACTTTTGTTTGTTTGTTTATTTGTTTGTTTGTTTTTTGTTTTTGGTATGTGCCCTTAGTGGGAACCGAACATGGGACTCTGATCAACAGGCCAATGCTCCAATCACTAAGCCAAACCAGCCAGGGCAATCAACCACTTTTCTATGTGCCAGTCACTGTCCCACTGACTTTATGGGATGAGGAGGGCAAGGTGTGACTTGCCAAAGCAACAGAGTGGGGCACCAGGTTCTGATCGAGCTAAGAAAGACCACAAGTCTATCCACCTCAGATGTGACCAGGCACAGTGTAAAATGTCCAGGAATAAAACCAGACAGAATGTCCTCAGGAGACATACCTGTCAAGGGCCAGCCTGAGCCCAAGTCATGTCCCAGATATGACTTAGAGGAGAGGAGGGCAGGGATTGGAGAGACTGAGCAGCTGGCCAGGGGAAGCCAGATCTTACCTGTGAGAGCTGATTCATTGTTGTGCAGTGACTGCCCTCCCTGTGCTCCCAATCAGGCAGATCAAAATAAAGGGAAGGAGGAAGGAAGGAAGGAAGGAAGGAAGGAAGGAAGGAAGGAAGGAAGGAAGGGAAGGAAGGAAGGAAGGGAGAAAGAAAGGAAGGAATAAAGAAATAAAGAAAGGAAGGAAAGGGAGGGAGGAAGGGAGGAAAAAAGGAAGGAAGGAGGAAGAAAAAGGGGGAAAAGAAAGAAAGGAAAGAAGGAAGGAAGGAAAGAAGGAAGGAAGGAAGGAAGGAAGGAAGGAAGGAAGGAAGGAAGGAAGGAAGGAAGGAGAGAGAGAAGAAAGGAAAGGAGAAAGAAATTAATGAAGGAATAAAGAAAGGAAGGGAAGGGAGGGAGGAAGGAAGGGAAAAAAAGAAAGGGAGAAAGAAAGGGAAGGGAGGGAGAAAGGAAGAAAGGAAGGAAGGAAGGAAGGAAGAAAGGAAGGGAGAAGGAAGGAAGAGAGAAAAGAAGGAAGGAGAAACAAAAAGAGAAGGAAGAAAGAAAGGAAGGAGGAAGGAAGGAAAGAAGGAAGAAGGAAAGAAGGAAGGAAGGAGGAAGGAAGGAAGGAAAGGAGAAAGAAAGGAATGAAGAAATAAAGAAAGGAAGGAAAGAGAGGGAGAAAGGGAGGAAAGAAGGAAGAAAAGAAGTAGGAAGGAAGGAATAAAAGAAAGGGAAGAGAGGGAGGAAGGAAGGGAAAGGAAGAAAGGGAAGAAGGAAGGGAAGGGAGGGAGAAAGAAAGGAAGGAAGGAAGGAGGAAGGAAGGAAGGAAGGAAGGAAGGAAGGAAGGAAGGAAGGAAGGAAGGAAGGAAAGAAGAAAAGTGCTGTTTCCATATTTGAGCGCAAGTACATGTACAACAGTCCTCCCTGATAGGCTGGCCACCTCCCCCAGGGTGCACAAGCTTCACCGAAGCAGGCACCTCCACTGCAGCCATCCAACACCTGCCACAGGGCACGGGGGTGCACAGCCATCATGACAGAGAGCTGGCCAGGTTCTGCGTGCAGTTCTCTTTCCTTCCTTGGGGAACTCCATCCCACACAAAGCAGCCCATTTCTTTTGCAAATGGCTCTGAGCGTGACACCTTCACTCTGAGCCTTAGTGGCATTAGGATTCTTATCTTCTTTGGTCCAGTGGAACAATCATGGAAAATTCTAGTCTTCTGGTGTTTCTTCAGCTCTTGGATTCATTCCTTAAGTTTTCCTTCAGCATGGTTCACTCTTCAGCGTCACAATAAAGGCCCCGAAGAAGGAATTCCCTGTGTGGTCCTGAAAGGGGTGTTTGCCTTTCTTCATGAGCTCACCCAGCCCTGCCCAGCCCTGGAGACAGCAAGTGCTGAATATGGGGCATGGAGAACATGAGATGACCTTCCATGGAAAGGGATGAGAGGAGGGCGCCCAAGGCCTGGAGGACAATGAGGCTGAGTGTATGGAACTAAAGTGTTTTCCAAACTGAAGAACACCAGCCTCTGGCTCCAGAGGCTCTGTCTGGAGAGTGGACTGGGTTTGCCCCATGGTCTCAAACCCAAACTCTTGCACACATTTGCTCCTCTCAAAAAATAAGAATGGGTTTCTGAGAAATCTGTTCGATGTTGACGTAAGTCCTGCTACTCAGTGACTCACTGTACTTATTTAAATATGTTTATTTTTTTAAAAAAAGAGAGAGGGAGAGAGAGAGAGGTAAAAACATTGATGAGAGAGAAACATCATCAGCTGTCTTCTGCATGCCCCCCACTGGAGATTGAACCCACATGTGCCCTGACTGGGAATTGAACTGGGACCTCTCAGTCCATGGGACGATGCTCATTTCACCAAGCCACCCTGTAGTTTTTACTGAGCTCCTAGTTCCTGCCTAGCAAAGATGTTTTCAATTAATAGAGATGGAAGAGAAGTCACAGTTTGACCCTGCATGGTGTCTGCCAAGCTGCTTGGCAGGAGTTTGAAAAAAAATTGGTGACTTCGAGATGCTACGGGGGAGCTGGGCAACCCCTGGACCAGCTCTTGACCCGTCTTCTTCCATCTCATCAGTAATCGCTGCACTCTCTGGGTGCCCCCAAAACCTCCTCTTTTCTAGAAGCCCTGCTCAGCCCTCCTTTTACCCCCCAGACCCCCAAACTGGCAAGCGTAGTGAACCTCACAGCTGTTCAGGCAACGTTGGGAAAGAATTGAGTGAGGGGAAGAGGCAGCCGATGGTGGGAGCCGCACAAAAAGCAAAATAAAGCAGAGGATGGTCTCCTCTTCTTGAAACCTGTCAGGAGGCTAGAGAACGCATTAGGTCTCAATATATACTTTGCAAAAAATCCAAGGAATCATGGGAAACTCCAGCTCAACCAGCATCTCATTTTCATCCTGGCACACTTTCTTTTCAAGTTGTTATCTTCCTCCTCCAAGACCGGGGAGGAAGCAGCTCCTTGGGGTTGTGTTGCAGGAGGCTGTGCGTCGCTGAGAATATTGCTGGGCAGGTTGGGAGCAGACCCTTCTCAGCTGCTTGCTCACAGGACCTGGCTGGGGCTTGCCCTGGCCCATGTGCCTGCTCTAGACTCCAGCAGCAAAAGCTGGCATTTGGAGGGATCACAGTGGCTGCCCCCCAGGAGGCCCATCTTGGGACCATGGTGAGACAACACTGAGGGACATGTAGTGTGGGGGCCTTTTTTCTCTTCTTCACACACACAGAAGGTGGCCAGGCCTCCACTCACCATGCCCAGGCCTGAGACAATGCAGGTGGACCCCAGTGGCTTGAAATCTGTGTCAGCACATCACACAGGAGAATGAATTGATGAACTGGTCAAAAACATTGCCATTAAGCGTCTGGCACACCTTGTGTGGAAAGCTGAGCCTTAATGCTCACACTGGCAGCACCAATTAGAGGGTACCAGCCGTGTGTGTGGGTGCACATGGGTGCGCGTGTGTGCACGTGTCTGGTTCTCATGTGGTGCGCAGCTCTGGACCCAGTCACAAGCCTCTTCTGTCTTCTTCCTTCAATGTTCTGGCCACTTATGGTTCATAGCTCTCCCAGGAAAATATGGATGAGTTCACTGAAACACTAAATTACCCAGGAAGGGAAGGTGTTCAGGCAGGGGTAGAGGAATGAGGCATCTCTCATGGGGGCAGGCATCTGTGGGCACCACAGACATCTGTGGTATGTGGCATGAGATAGGTTTTAAATAGCAGCGTAAGGAATGAATGAATAAAACTTGGGGACAAAATCCACACTCAAAATTCTATATTCTTACTGATTCTTTTTAGTTTTGAATGTAGCCTTCTAGTCAGTTATGTTGAATGTTGTTCTCCCATTTTTTTGTAACATCGTATTCCCTTCTCCCTTGATCAGAGCCCCAGGAACCAACCTCCCTGAACTCCACTGTGAACTTATCAAGGGCTTCTCTTGCTCTCCGTCCATGGCTGGGTCTGCTCAGGTGGGAGCCCTGAAGGAGATAGGAAGGAGGTGGTGCCTTGGTTTCTCTGGCTCCCTCCCAGGGATGGCAGGCCCGCTGTGCCCTTTGACGGTCACAGCTCACAGGTGGTCTCTTGGGCCATTCCCTCTGTCTCACGTTCCAAAGCTGCACCCTCCATTCAGTCACTCCTTCCAGAACGTACTCCCATGTCTAAGCCCAGTGTCCTGCCACTGTCCCTGTTGGCTTCTCTGCCCATATTCTTTTTTCTAAGGAAACTCTTGATCGAATTCTTTTTAAATTACTGGATTTTGGTGCCCACCTATTTATTTTTTCTTGACCAAAGTGGATACCAAATGCTTCCAATGGCTTAAGACAGTGTTGTTTCCTTTCCAAAACCTGCCTGTCACTCCAACATCATCCCTTGGGATCCCGATTCCACCATGTCATGTCATTTCATTCATGTATCCATTCATTCACCTCGCAAATGTCTAGTGAAGCTGGACTCTGTGCAGGTGCTGTTCTAGGACAGAGGCTCTGACAGTGATGGAGCCAGGCAAGGTCTCTGCTCCTGGGTCCCTTGTCCAGCCGCATGAGCTCCACATCTGTGTCTGGGTGCTGGGCCATCTGCCTCCCCTTACCTCTCCACTGTCCCACCATGGACCAGAATACACTCCGACTCTCCATTGACAACACCACTCTTCCCAGTACCCCATCCTCGATGGAGCCCCCCAACCCTCCTGGTGAAGGTCTCCCTTCTCTCCTTGGAGCCCCACTCAGCTCTGTGCTGGTGCCTGTGGAGGGTCTTCCTTTGTCTGCTGATTCCATGCTGACCCCCACTGTGAGCTCCTTATGGGCAAAGGGGGGACCTGGGGCTTTTCTGAGACCCTTGTGCTTGCAGGGCCTGGCATCTGGCAAATGCTCAATGAAGTTTTATGGAATCAGTGAATGAAATATGACTACTCTGAATGCATAAGGGCTCAATGTGGCATATGCTGACCCCTACCCAGCTCAGCCACCCAAGGAAGCCGGGCAAGGCTTTGGTCCTTGTTTTCAGGAGGGGACACAGTTCAGGGCAAGGTGAATCACTGACTCCATTTCATTCTCCTGGTAAGAGATCGGAAGCATGAATTCAGGCCCCTTCCAGTGGAGGCCTTTGGATTTGGACACAATACACCCCAAGACAGGTGTAATGAATGGGAATAAAAAACAAAAATCATTTATTTGGAAAAGATTTCAAGAGCAATGTTTTGGAAGTTGATACAGACAAAACAGGAATGGATAGTGTATTAGTTACCCAGGTTGTTGCAACAGTACCACTAACCAAGAGGCTTAACCAGTGGACATAACTGTCTCCCATTCTGGAGGCTGCGAGTCTGAGGTCGAGGTGTCAGCAGGGCCACCTTCTCTTGGAGAGCTCTGGGGAAGGGTCTGTTCCTAGCCTGTCCCCCAGCTGCTGGTGGCTCCTCGGCTTGTGACGACTTCACTCTGCTGTTCACATGGTGCCCCCTGTGTGGGCGTTTGTGCCCAAATTTCCCTCTTTATAAGGACACCGGTCACACTGGGTCAGGGACTACCACACTTTAGTCTGACTTACTGTTAACTAATAACATCTGCAATGACCCTAGTTCTGAATAGGATCACCTTCTAAGATCCTGGGGTGAGGACTTCAACAAGTGACTTTGCAGGAGACACATTTCAGCCCCTAAGGGATGTCAGATGCATCCCAGAAGGCACTTCCTTCACTTCTGGGTGATCTTTGCCCCTGTGCACCAACCCCAGAAGAAGCCATCACTATTAATATTGCGCAGGCTAGGATTCCAGACTTTTCTATGCACCTACAAACCTTGATTACACTTCCACACATACCTCTATAGTATGAGGAAGAACAATTCAGAAAAAAGGTAATGTGAAATTTTAGGTATGTTGGGACTTCTAACACATTTTTCCAAAGAGAAGCCAATTCAATTATTTCATGAGAATTTTATCCTTTGATATCATAAAATAACTATAGTATTCAGAATTCAAATTTTACCTCAAAGACTATTTATGGGGGAGCTAGAAATAAAATGTCATGAATTTTTATCTCATTTTCTCAGGGTGTGATTGAACTCTTCCATTGCTTTATATTTTGACTATTCCTATGGATAGCTTCCTCATTCATGCAGGTCAGCTGAGACTTTCTACAAAGTTACCCATCACACATAATGCCAAAACTCTAACCTCCTTGTTTACATGATGCTTATTGGTTCATTTTATTGTGCAATAAAACCAAAGGGAATTACTTGCAAACTAGAAAACCGTTTCTTAAAAAGCATATGTTTGGCTCTAGCCAGTTTGGCTCAGCGGTTACAGCATCGGCCTGTGGACCAGAGAGTCCCAGGTTCGGTTTCGCTAAGGGCACTTACCTCAGTTGCAGTTGCAGTTCTTCCTGGCCCCACTTGGGGTTATGTGGGTGGGAACCAGTCGATGTGTCTCTCTCATGTTAATAGTTCTCTCTCTCTCTCTCTCTCTTCCTCTCTCTCTCTCTCCTGCTCTGTCTGAAGATAAATGCAAAAATGTCCTCGGGTGAGGATAAAAAAAAAGCATAGGTTTGTCCTGGCCAGTTTGGCTCAGAGGTAACAGCGTCAGCCCGCAGACTTAAGGGTCACAGGTTTGATTAGGGTTTGATCAAGGGCACGGACCTGGGTTGCAGGTTTGATCCTTAGCTCTGATTGTGGTCATGTGGGAGGCAACCAATCAATGTGTTTCTCTCATATCAAAGTCTCTCTCTCTCTCTCTTCCTCCCTCCCTTCCTCCCTTCCACTCTATCTAAAAAAAAATAATGGGTAATATCCTTGAGTGAAGATGAACAAAATAATAATAATAAATAATAAAAATCATATGACCTTATTTGCAAAAGTGCTTCAATTTTTTGAGGAATAAATTTTTAAAGTGAGAAAAACATCAATTTCTTTTTTAACCCCTCACTTCTTTTTTAAATCCTCACCCAAGGATATTTTTCTCTTTATCTTCAGATAGAATGGGAGGGAGGGAGGGAGAGAGAGAGAGAGAGAAAAAAAAAGAGAAAAAGAGAGAGAGAAACATTGACACAAGAGAGACAAATTGACTGGTTCTCTCTTGCATGACCCTGTCCTGGGCCAGGGATGAACCATAACCAAGGTACAAGACCTTGGCTAGAATCAAACCCGAGACTCATTGGTCCACAGGCCAATGCTCTAACCACTGAGGTAAACTGGCCAGGGCTAAACCCCCACTTCTTAGAACTTTACATGTAATCTTAGTTCATTTTACCTGTGGCATACCACAACATGTGCTGAGGTGAATATCTAACAGTGGCTCAGTAAATTCTGGGCTCTGTGTAGCTTATACATGGCAAGAAATTATGTGTCATATTTACATAATGACATAAAAAACAGTCCTCCATAATAAAGGCAGGTTGGGTGAGCTTTAAGTCAACATGGACTCAGAAGAAATAAAAGGATTTGATGGAATAATAGTTTCTAAATGTACAGTTGGCTTAAAACGTTCTATATTTTTATTTTATTTTCCACTTTGCCTCATAATGGTGAACACAACATCTAGTAAGAAAAGCAAACATTTCCCACCTGGACTAGCAGTTATTTTTATTGTCTCTTTCAAAAGTGTTAAGGTTGGGTAAGAGAGATATTGTTTGGCTAAGGTCCCCTAATTTATAGGAAGTGAGGTGCTTAATGTAGTCTTCTGGAGTTCTGGTTTATGGTTTTACTACTAGGATATAATGGTCACTTAAACTTACTGTCAAGTAAGTGGTAGGTCTCACTGTCATCAGCTGTAAGATGCTGGGATTGGCTAGATCCTTGTGTACACAGTAATCTATAAATTGAGGATGTGCTTGGTTTACATATATTTGTTGTTGCCATTTAATATGAAAAAAATTAAAAATTTTTTGAAGTCTTTAACTCATTTAGGCCATTGCCCTGATCTCTGTATATATTTGAGCTTTGGCTCCAGGATTAGCTTATTCTTAATGTCTATTTGGTTTTCAATCCAACAATTCAATATCCATACAACAAGCTTGTCTTTTTAGAAAATCAATTTTTCTATTGTCTCAACATGGCTTCAGTGTATGATAACTGGGAATTTCTTTGGAAGTTCACATTATACATTTATGAAAGTAGACACAGTATCCATTCTAACTCCCTTTCTGAGGAAACACAAGAGATGCCTTGTGTCAGTTTCTGCCAAGCATTCTTAAGAACAGATCATACAACTCTTACTCAGCATCTTAACAGCCACATTAAATTAAAGTGACAAGACTGGAGAAGACAGTACTATACCATGCATGTTTTATAAGAATATTTTTATTTCCAGATGGGTTGTGGGGAAATGACCAGCAGAATCTGAAAACTGGAAATGGTTATTGTTTTGTAATTAATGCTTTAATTAAGATTCACTTCTCTTATTGGCTATAAAAAGACTATTAGTAAAGATGGTTGTGGAAAATGTAATAGGATTTATTTCTTTATAAATTATTTCATAATTCTGGAAATTTCCTTTGTAAAATCAATTTGAATGTGATGTCCCATATTTTAAGCTGGCAAACTACCTGCTATAGCTGTCCATTCATTGTTGTGTGGATTTTTCCCTAACAAGAGATAAGCAAAAATCAAACACACCCATACACACACACACACACACACACACACACACACACATACACACACACACACACACCAGGCCAAAGCATCTGACACAATAGTTTTATTTCCATCACAGACAGAAACAAACAGCTTTTTTTAATAATCAAATACGTTTCATGAAGGACTTGTTAAATTGCTGAATGTCAATTGCAATTGGAATTGACTATTAAAGATCTTGGAAGACTAGGTTAAACATCTGTTCATTTATTACAATTTTATTTGTACTTCAGCTGTAACTGGGGCAATTAAGCCTACCAGAGCAAGCAAATCAAATCTAATTTACACTCTAAGGGACTCAAAATGAATGAATAAGCATTGCACTATTAGATCCAAATGATTAAACATGTCTCTCAGGATATTTTTTGTCTATTTTGGTATACACACTTATGGTGTTTATACTATAATTAACCACTTAAGACTCATATTAACAAATTTAAATAGCTCTTAAATTTTTTGTATTTTTAATAAAATTGCTAAATAATATTCAAGAATATAATAAATGAGAGTCTTTTTTAAGTTAAACAAGTTTACTTACAAAGTCATTCATTAAATTCATGTTTATGGTTTACCTGAAAGCTAGAATTTAAATGGAACATATTGCACCCATTTTTATTTTTTTTAAATTCTCACCTGAGGACATTTTTTGCATTTATCTTCAGATAGAGTGGGAGGGAGAGTGGGAAGAAGACAGAGAGACAAACATCCATGTGAGAGAGCAACATCAACTAACTGCCACCCCTACAACCCCAACAGGAGCGGGGGACAAACTGCAACTGAGGTACGTGCCCTTAGCAGGAACCGAACCCGGGACTCTCTGATCTGCAGGTTGATGCTCTAACTGCTGAGCCAAATGTCCAGGACCGATACATCTTTTCATAGGTCTGGGGTGTGACTACCACACCATGATCTTCCCAGTGAGGAATTTATGATTTTATCACCTCACAGAGTAAAGCTTTCTGTCAGATTTATTTCTGAGCTCCTTTTCATCCACAGTCACATAAAATGAACCAGACTGAACATGAATTAGATAATTACTATGGAATAACATACCAGGCAATGTGTTAGGCTCCTTCATTTGTACTTCAGCTGTAACTGGGTGAGCTGTACTTATTTGGTGAGCTAAAATGCTCCCTATCTGATAAAATGACAATAGAGTAAACATATTTCATCTAATTTTTAGAAGGTATACCTTTTAACACTCTCAAGGTGCTGCCTCAGTAATATCACTGGTTGCATTTGAGGGACTGCACTGGGGGTCTGAGGACTTGGCAGAGGCCATGTAGTCCATCCTTTTGTTTCCAGTGTCGGAATGAAGACAAGTTCAGCAAGATCAATCTCTTCAAGAGAAAGGTCTTGCAACTCTCTTTGGCCGTGTGTCTTAGAACACATCCAGTCTGGCTCATCTCAACCAGAATCCGCCAAATCAAGAAAAGCCATATTCAGCCCAGACCTCCATGAATACACTTTAAGGGTACACTCTCTCTTTTTTTTTTTTAACATGAAAAAGGTGCCATGCCAATTTTAATTTCACTGTTTTAATATCATGAAATGCTAGTAAAAAACATTGTACAAGTACACTTTTTACTATATGTAGATAGAATAATACATTTGTGTTTTTACCAGAATCTGTATCACTCACTATTGGCTCTCCATGAGGATTTTCTACTGTTCCTATAAGATTTTATCATGAACAAAAAAACTCTTAAGTCTTTTCAACCATAGTTTTTATTAATCTTAATATTCCTGTTCAGCTGCTTGGGAGAACTACTAAGAAATACAAAATTACCTTAGCCAAGAGTTTTGAGTGGCTAATTTTGTTATTTCATGTTGGCTGAAATCTCCCTTATGTTGGCATTGCAAAGACACTGTGCACTTATAGGGGATAATAGCCCTCTTAACGTTTAGGAAGGCAAATGACCATTTCCTGTAAAGTACAAAATATTATAATAAATAATGGCAACAGAGGACCGTAAAGCCCCACATGTACTAAAGGAAAACAAGTTTGCAAATAGTCAAGTGAGCGTAACATCAGCTAATGAAGAAAAAGTAAACTGAGCTGAAGTGTCTAGAATTCCACCTACATAGCATATATCAGTTTTCAGCCATTTTAACTAAGACTTTTCTTATTACACACACGAAAAAATAACAGATGAAAATAGCATTTACTTTGTTGAAAATTTGAAAAAAAAAATAAACATACGGATAATTCCATAAAATATTTGAAACTAATTTTGTTTTTATAAATAAATAAAATGGTGTTGGTGTTTATCTCTTTTTTTAAAGTTTTAATTATCACTCTTACTGTTTAAAAAAAACCATTCAAACTAATGTCAACCTTTAAGAATAAACTTTGGAGTACTTTGGAAAACCGAATCACATTTTTCACTGCCAGAATTATGCTTTGTTCTTGGTAGAATCATCTTTGTTTCTTCTTTTTACGTCCCAATTATAAACCCTGGCCATATTGACTTTGGTGGTAGTAAATTGATCTCGAAGAAAATCAAGGTCTTCCTCAAGAGAATCAAGATTCTTTGTGGCAGTTGATAAATTCTTTTCCAACAATGCCTGAGCTTCATCAATATCATATTCAAGCATTACATTAGCCCCCAACCACAGACACACTTTATCAGTAGGAGGAACCGAAGCTTTGCAATACAGGTTGCCTGCCAGTAAGAATCTGGTCTCCAGTGAATTGGTGGACTCTTTTTTCTTCTGCATGTATTTTAGAATTTCTAAAGTCTGCTTAATTTCAGGAATCTGACCTTTAAGCCTTCTTTTCTTTTGAGCAAGGTTGAGTTCCATAAACTTATACTTCTGGTACTGTTCATCCAGTTTCTTTAGTACTGTATCTGCAGTCTCATTCCCAGGCTGTTTCATGAAGGAATCCACATCTTCCACAAACACAGCCTCAGGAATCCCTAAGTGGAGCCGCCGCCCGTTCCCTGAATCCAGTTCTCCGAAGCTACAACCATCTTTAGCTACAACCATCTCCTAAGCTACAACCGCCATCTTGGGGAAGCGAGCGCGTGACTTACACTCTCTTTTCTTAAGTGTGCCCTTTGCTGTACCCAAAAAACCTTTTCCTACTATACTCACCACTTTTCTCTGTCAATTCATCTTTGCTAACTGCTTTTGATTAAGCAATGCATTTTTTATGGAGAAGTTACTACAGAGCCATAAGCTGGATCACTTACCATCAGGGAATATATTGTATTATGTCTGGTAAATTCCTTCTCCCACACACCTTCTCTCCCTCCTCCTCCTTCTCTCCTCACTCCCTCACCCCCTCCCTACAGCCCCTCCCTCCCTCTCCTCCTTTCCCTCCCTTTTCCTTTTTTCCTTCCTTTTTTTTTTCTACTTCATCAAATATTTTTGAGGTACTACTAAGTGCCAGGTGCTAGGTAGAACCTAAGAATATCATTCTAAACACAAAATACATGTTCCTCGACCTTGTGAAGCTAGTCAGGGAGGGGAGGGGAAAGTATTGATCAAATATTTATACACTGAATATGCAAATGAAACCTTGGTAACAATTAGACAGGTGAGATAAGGATACAAAGAAAACATAGAATATAACAGAGGATTTAGCCTAATTGGATTTGAGAAGGATCTCTGATGAAGTATTTTATCTACTGGTCTGGGATTTTAAGGTTGAATCACAGTTAAATAGGTGAAGAGAGGAAGAAAGGGTGTTCCAGACAGAGGCAACAGGCACATACAAATATCTTGAAACTGGATGGAGTATATACTTAAGAGAGACTTAGAGAAGGCCAGGGCTGGGGAAGCCTATGACAGCGGTGTTAACTGAAACTTCTCAGGGAGTTAGGGGAGGGCTAGAATTTATAGAGGTAGTAAACTGTGTTAAGGAAGGTTGCCTTCATCTTAAAAATCACTAAAGACCATTGTAGAGATTTATGCAGAAGTTAAAATGTCACTTGGCCTGTGGAGAGGAGAACAAACTCATTGAAACAGAGCAAGAGCAGTTGGACCACTTGCCCAGCTGGTTGGAAGAAGACTTTGGGATCCGTAAGAAGATGCTCGCTTATGTCAGGGCAGTGTTAGTAATTAGGACAGTGGGAAGATGTGAGAGGCACAAAGGTATGTGGGTGGGTTTGAGCTATTCTTTGTTTCAAGTGTTTTATGTTTACCATTTGTTTTTAACCTCGCCTCAATAAAGGATGAACTTCTCAAACCCAAGGCTCTTCCATTCTTCCTCTTTCACTCTCTCTAGCTTTATCTTTACACACTGTCAACTTTCTTCACAGTGGAACTCCATTTAACTTGGAGGGAAAAAAAAGCCTAAGCCAAACCTTTCAACTATGAAGCTGAATGGTCCTATTTTTTTTCCTCCTGCGGTTGATGGAGCAGCTGTGCGGCAGTGAGAGATGGAGGGGCAAGTACTTGAACATTGTTGGAATATGGCCAAGGCGTCTTTACCTTTATGGAGTCCTGATGACATCTGGCTATTATAAATCCTAATTGAGACTCGTGATGTTTACCCAGCAAATGTGACCACTTCGTAAAAAGCAAAAGCATCTTCTCACCAGGAAAGGGGACATGTGCAAGAGGAGGAGGTGTAAATGGACAGGAGCCACTAGCCCTTCCAGGAAGCTACATGATGTAACAGCCCTGCTACACTGCCTCATTTGTGCTGGAAAATTTTAAATAGCCAGAGAAATATAATCCGTTCCCATTAGCATAGCAACAAGTATGTTTCCAGCATAATAAACTTGGTTTCAGGGTGGCGTTAGGCGCCATTTTGCATGCCCTTCTGTCTCACCTTTCACTGCCAATGCCACTGAAGTCCTAATGGAAAGACAGCCTTTGAAAGAACCCCACTGGCTTCTTGGCTGCCTATTGGAAACAGAGGAGACAAGGAGGATGGAAATATACATTTGTAAATTTCCACTTGCTTATCGTACTTAGGGACAGCTTTTTATTCTTTCAAGATCATCTTCCAGCCACTGTAATTGGGCTTTCCAGACAGTGTTGCAGCTGTCTTGACATCACAATAGCATTTTGATAAGCTTGGAAAGTTACCAGTTTGTTCCTCTGGCAAGACATTGCAGCAGACCCAAAGGTTTCATTGTATCTTGGTAGATGCCATTAGTTCCCAGAAGGAAAATATATAACAATAAACAAATACATTATTCAAGAGCAGACTTATAGTGTCAAAACTTTTGTCTTCAGCCCTAGTAACAGGTCTTCTCACAGTTCCTTACGCAGGCATAAACGAGCAGAGAGTTCTTTCATTGGTGAGCAGGCAAGGGAAAAGATGATCAGAGAAAGGGAAGGGTGATAAAGATAGGTGCTTGGACAATGGGGGTGGAGAAGAAAAGCAAGAGCATGACAAGTGTCTTGAGTTGTCAGCTTCCTGAAGTCAAGGTCCGGGTGTTTAGTATGCAGCTGCTTTAGAACATGATGCTGCCTGTGGTCTTGCTGATGTTGTGACAAGTAGGCACTCACCCCAATTGAGCATCAGTGATTTTTTAATCAGATCAAAAGCCTTTATCATGTATCATGGTCTTCTATAATGGGGGGAACCTTGAATTATCACCAGAACATTCTGCAGCCAGGCCTTCAAGGTCCTTTTCACTTTGGTGGAGTAGAGGTATTTAATAACAGTGATCATAAATGTTCTAGTCTCTACCGTTGATGCACTTGAAATGTAGTGAATGGAACTAGAACTTGATTTTTATTTTATTTTAAAATTTTAATTAAAATACATGAGGCTGGTGTCTACCATATTGGACAGTGTAGTGGAGGGGTGTGGTGACTTATCACAACCTTTCTATAGGTATTCATGTAACACCACATCCTACAAGGGAAAAATATTAGCTCTTCTCCCCACTGGAAGATTAGAGGAGGATTATTCTGAGGTCATTAACTCAACCCTCTTAAATAAACCTCAGATATCCAAATAGGACAGAAAGGCATCTGAGGGACACACCAATGGCTAAAGCCATTCTCCTTACTCTCTCTTTACTTAATTTCATTTTTATTTCCTTTTTATAAAACATATGTTTTGATTGATTTTAGAGAGAGAGGAAGAAAGAAGGAGAGAGAAACATCAATCAACTGCCTCCCGCCTGCATCCAACTGGGAATTGAACTAGCGGTCAACCAACTGAGCCAGACCAGCCAATGCTTTACTCCATTTCTTTTTCTAAATCAAGTCATTGCAAATATTTCTAGCACTGTTGCACAAGGAGAAACAATAACCTCTGCTTTTTGGTTAACAGATGCAGGACCAGCACAGTGCTGAGCCTCTAGTTCAGATGCTTCCTGAATAGACTTATGCATGTCCTCATAGGAAATCTTCCCATTTTCTTAAATTGTGACTCCTTTTATTGTGATAGGTAATTTCCTATGCTGGGAGCAGAGGACTATCTCCTCCCTCCAGCTATACTTGTGTGATTGCTTTTAACAATCCTTTTTGCTTGTAAGTAAGACCATTTAAGCCATAAGCAGAGTTATCTATGTTTTTCAGAAAACTTTTGACAGATTTTTACTGCCTTATTGACTCATTGAGGCATTAATGAATAGGACAGCTTAGATATTCTGGGCAGCTTTTGCCCCCTGGTACTTATGCTCTGCCTGTGTACATCAGTAAAAGTGGCATGTAGGCAAAAAAAGGGAGGTAGCATTTGGCCCAGTCATTCTACTACATCTGCTAAAACAGAGATGCCAACTCGAAGCTGAGCCACTAATTGGAAATGGGATAGATGAAACAAATCTTGGTTCAAGTGGCAGCTATATTTTTGAAAGAGAAGATTTCAGTTGAAATGCCAAAGGAGAGAGTTAGCCAAAACATTTTGTGTGTTTTGTAAAACTCCTGCCTAATACACTGTTGCATGACTCTTACACAAGGACTTGTGGACTTAGTTCTGCAGTCTTTGAACTAAGTGTCAGAAGAATGCTTGGTCCTCCTGCTGAGCTTATACAATTTCTTATGTCAGGTGATAAAACTACACTTCTCATTGTTGTGTCCTGTTTGCCTTTGATTCCTGAAAACTCAGGCTGAGTTATAATATGACACTGTTGTCCTTGGTTTCTATTTCCCTCACCCTCACCTGGTGAAGAATTCTAGCTCTCTCCTTTCTGAGTAATCTTGAACAAATCTTCATTCTGAGCCCTAATTCATTTATCTGTAAGGTGGGGTAATAATTCTTATTTCATAGGTGTTTTGCTATATTAATGGTTCATAGCAAACACTCAAAAATGCTAATTTTTGAATTTTAAATCATTTGTTTGATCCATACCTTAATTATTAATCCTGTTTGAAAGCAAGTATGACATTAATGAAACCATCAAAATACAGTTTAAGCATCCAGTAAAATGTACAAATCTTCAGTGTGCAATTCAATGAATTTTGGCAGATGTACATACTCATGTAACCCCTATTAAGATATAAAACATTTCTGTCCCCCCCAAAATTTCCCTTGAGCCTTTCTCAGTCAACCGCTCCTTACGCACAAAACTTTTCGGAATCATTTCACTATAGAGTCTTTTTGTCTGTTTTATTTTTATTTATTTATTTATTTTAAATCTTTTTTTTAATAAATTTTTTTTTCTTTATTGATTTTAGAGAGAGGGGAAGGGAGAGGGAGAAAGAGATAGAAACATTGATTAGAGAGAACATTGATTGGCTGCCTCCTGCATGCCCCCCACTGGGGATTTGGCCACAACCTGGGCATGTGCCCTGACCTGCAATCCAACCGGCCACCTCTTGGTGCAGGGTCGATGCTCAAACACTGAGCCACACTGGCCGGGCTCCTTTTGCCAGTTTTAAAGTCTCCATATAAATACAATTCTATATTGTGAACTGTCTTGTGTCTGGATTCCTTTGCTCGACATGTGTTTTCTATTTATTTTGAATTAATTAATTTATTTTAGTTACAGATATTTCTCCTTTTTCACCCACAGATTCCCCCCACCACTCTCTCCCCGCCCTCTCCCCAGTTTTGTTGTCCATGTCCATTGTTCATGCATACATGCATATAAGTTCTGTGATTTATCTCCCCCCCCCCAACAACTCCTATTTTGGGGATTATCACTCTGTACCCCACTTCCACATCTCTGGGACTACCCCATTCCTCAGATTGTTATGTTCATTATATTCCACAAATAAGTAAGATCATGTGATATTTGTCTTTCTCTGCTTGGCTTGTTTCGTTTAGGATAATGTTCTCCAGGTCCCTGCATGTCGTCTCAAAAGATAAGAGATCTTTTTTTTCTCACAGCTGCATGGTACTCCATTGTGTATATGTACTACAGCTTTCTTATCCATTCATCTACTGATGGACATTTGGACTGTTTACAGATCTTAGCTATTGTAAATAGTGCTGCTAAGAACATGAGGTACATATATTCTTCCTGATTGGTGTTTCAGGCTTCTTAGGGTATATTCCTAGAAGTGGAATCACTGGGTCAAATGGAAGTTCAATTTTTAATTTTTTGAGGTAAAACAATATTGTTTTCAATAGTGGCTGTACCAGTCTGCATTCCCACCAGCAGTGTACTAGAGTCCCCTTTTCTCCACACCCTCGCCAACACTTGTTGTTTGATGATTTGTTGATGGTGGCCATTCTGACAGGTGTGAGGTCATACCTCTTTGTTGTTTTAATTTGCATCTCTCTGATGATTAGTGATGATGAGCATTTCTTCATAGGTTTCTTAGCCATTTGTATGTCCTGTTTGGAGAGGTATCTATTTAGTTCCTCTGCCCATTTTTGAATAGAGTTCTTTGTCTTCCTTTTGTGGAGTTGTATGAGAACTCTATATGTATTGAATATTAACGCCTTATCTGATATATCATTGGCAATTATGCTCTCCCATACAGTGGGTAGCCTTTCCATTTTGATGACTGTATCTTTCGCTGTACAGAAGCTTTTCAGTTTGATGTAGTTCCAGGTGTTCATTTTCTCCTTTGTTTCTGTTGCCTTAGGTGATGTATCATTGAAAATTCTGCTGCATATGATGTCTGAAATTTTGTTGCCTACAGTTTCTTCTAGAATTTTTATGGATTCATGGATCACACTTAAGTCTTCTATCCATTTTAAGTTTACCTTTGTGTATGGTGTAAGTTGATGGTCTAGTTTCATTTTTTTTGCATGTAGCTGGCTCAACACATGTTTTGAGATTCATCCATGTTATTGAGAATAATAAGTAGTTTACTCCCTTTTAATGCTAAATATCTCCTATTGTATAAAGATACCACATATTATTTATTTTCCTGTCAATGGACATTTGACTATTTGGCTATTATGAATAATAACTGCTATGAACATTCTTGTACAAGCATTTTTGTAGTCATATGTTTTAATCACTCCTAGAATAAATATGTAAGAGTGAAACCACTGAATATAGTACCATATTACTTTTACCAGCAAAGCACAAGTGTTTCTCACTCAGATGCAATGTCACCACTCTTTAAACACACATACACACACACACACACACACACACACAGAGAGAGTTGTATTATTGAAAGAAATGTAATGTTATTTTTATACATTTTTAAATAACTATTTAATTTTGGAATATTTTTAGATTTACAGAACTATTTCAGATAGTATAGAGACTTCCCACATATCCCATACCCAGTGGTCCCTATTATCAATATCTTACATTATTATGGTACGTTTGGCACAATTAATGTATCAATATTGACACATTATGATTAAATAAACTTGAAATTAGAATTTTTCATTATGGGTATACAGAAAAGCCACTGAATTTTGTATAATAACCTTGTATCCTGAACACTTGTTGTGATCACTTGGTTACAGAAGATTTTTTTGCTGTTGATTCTTTGGCTTTTCTACATAGACAGGAATGCGATCTGTGAACAACGATAGTTTAATGTTTTATTGCAATAGGTAGGACTTATAGCACAGTTTTGAATAGGAGTCGTGAGGAGAGACATTCTTGTATTAACACCGATCTTAGGGAGAAAGCATCTAGCTTCTCCCCATTAAGATTTGTTAGCTATAGATATTTATTTTATTTATTTATTTATTTATTTATTTATTTATTTATTTTATTAATTTTTTTTCTTCACCCGAAGACATTTTTCCATCTTTTGTTCAGATAGAGTCGGAGGGAGAGAGGGGGGGAAACATCAATGTGAAAGGGACACATCGAGTGGCTACCACCTGCATGACCCAACCAGGGCCGGGGACAAACTGCAACCGAGGTACATGCCCTTTGCGGGAACTGAACCCAGATCTCTCTGGACCGCAGGCCTATGCTCTAACCACTGAGACAAACCAGCCAGGGCTATAGATATTTTTTAGATATTCTCTATCAAGTTGAGGAAGTTTGTCTTTATTCCTAGTTTGCTGAGAGTTTTTATCCTGAACTGCTATTGGATTTTGTCAAATGTTTTTCTATGTCAGTTGATATGATCATATATTGTCTTGTTTAATTCATTGAAGTGGTGCATTACATTGATTTTGTTGAATTAGCCTTGCATACCTAAAATAACTCACACTTAGTCATGGTGCATAATTATTTTTATACATTATTAGATTCTATTTGCTAATATTTTGTGAGAATTTTTGTGTCAATGTTCATTCGAGAGATTGGTTCATAGTATTACTGTCTTGTTATTTATTTATTTACTTATTTATTTATTTATGTGTGTTAGGAAAATGCTGGCCTTGTAGAATAAATTAGGACCTGTTCCCCCTGCTTCTATTTTCTGAAAAATATCGTGCAGATTTGGTATACATTCCTCAATAGATAATTGGCAGAATTCACTGGTGAATCCACTTAGGCCTAATCCTTTCTTTTTTTGAAGGTTATAAATTATTGATTTAATATACTTAATAGATATAGGGATATTCATGTTCTTTCCTTCTCCTTGTATGTTTTGGTAGTTTACATCTCTCAAGGCTTTGGTTCATTTCATATAAATTACTAATTTGTGGGCATAGTATTTTTTATTATTATCTTTATAATGTCCACAGAATCAGTTGTCATGACTCTTCTTTCAATTCTAATTTACATATTCCTTTTTTAAATTTATTTATTTTTAATTTATTTATTTTTGTTACAGATGTTTCTTCTTTTTCACCCACTGATTCCCCCCTCCTGTCCCCACCTTTGTTGTCCATGTCCACTGTTCATACATACATGCATGTAAGTTCTATGGTTTATCTCTCCCCCATACCCCCTCTTCAGGGGATTGTCAGTCTGTACCCTACTTCTACATCTCTGGGACTACCCTGTTCCTCAGACTGTTGTGTTCATTATATTCCATAAATAAGTGAGATCATGTGACATTTGTCTTTCTCTGCTTGGCTTATTTTGCTTAGGATAATAATTTCCAGATCCCTCCTTGTCGTCTCAAAAGATAACAGATCTTTCTTTCTCACAGGTGCATAGTACTCCATTGTGTATATGTACCACTGCTTTTTTATCCACTTGACTACTGATGGACACTTGGGCTGTTTCCAGACCTTAGCTATTGTAAATGGTACTGCTATGAACATGGGGGTACATATATTCTTTCTGTTTGGTGTTTCGGGTTTCCTAGGGTATATTCCTAGAAGTGGGATCACTGGGTCAAATGGCAGTTCAATTTTAAATTTTTTGAGGTAACACCATTTGTTTTCCATAGTGGCTGCACTAGTCTGCATTCCTGCCAGCAGTGTACCAGAGTCCCCTTTTCTCTACACCCTGGCCAACACTTGTTGTTTGATGATTTGTTGATAGTGGTCATTCTGATAGGTGTGAGGTGATACCTCTTAGTTGTTTTAATTTTCATCTCTCTGATGATTAGTGATGTTGAGCATTTCTTCATATGTCTCTTGGCCATTTGTATGTCCTGTCTGGAGAGGTATCTATTTAGTTCCTCTGCCCATTTTTTATATAGGATTCTTTGTCTTCCTTTTGTTGAGTTGTATGAGCACACTATATATATTGGAAATTAACCACTCATCTGATGTATCATTGCCAGTAATGTTCTCCCATACAGTGGGTTGCCTTTCCATTTTGATGGTTGTTTCTTTTGCTGTGCAGAAGCTTTTTAGTTTGATGTAGTCCCATGTGTTCATTTTTTTCTTTGTTTCTGTTGCCTTAGGTGTTGTATCAGTGAAAATTCTGCTGCATATGATATCTGAGATTAAGTTGCCTATATTTTCTTCTAGAATTTTTATGGATTCATGTGTCACATTTAAGTCTTTTATTCATTTTGAGTTTACTCTTGTGTATGGTGTAAGTTGATGGTCTAGTTTCATTATTTTGCATGTAGCTGTCCAATTTTCCCAACACCATTTTTTAAAGAGGCTGTTTTTACTCCACTGTATGCTTTTGACATTTTTGTCAAATATTAATTGAGCATATTGCCTTGGATCTATTTCTGGGTTCTCTGTTCTGTTCCACTGGTCTATATGTCTGCCCTTGTGCCAGTACCAGGCTGTTTTGATTATGGTAGCTTTGTAGTATAATTTGAAATCTGGTAATGTGATCCCTCCAACTTTGTTCTTCTTTTTCAAGATTGCTGTGGCTATTCAAGGTCTTTTTTGGTTCCATATGAACTTTTGAAGTATTTGTTCTAATTCTGTGAAGCATGTTGTTGGTATTTTGATGGGGATTGCATTGAATCTATAGATTGCTTTGGGTTGTATAGACCTTTTAATTATTTTAATTGTTCAAATACATGAACAAGTTATGTGATTACAGATTTTTATGTCTTCCTCTACTTCTTTTTTCAACGACTTGTAGTTTTCTGCAAATAGGTCCTTTATTTTTTGGTTAAGTTTATTCCTAGGTATCTAAATTTTTTTGCTGTGATGGTAAATGGGACTGTTTTTTTAGTTTCTCTTTCTGTGAGTTCATCATTGTGTATAAGAATGCCATAGATTTCTTGATGTTAATTTTGTATCCTGCTACTTTTCCAAATTCATTTATTAAGTCTAGTGAATTTTTGATGGTGTCTTTGAGGTTTTCTACATATAGTATCATGTCATCTGTGAATAATGACAGTTTCAATTTTTCCTTTCCCACTTGGATCCCTTTTATTCTTTCCTCCTGTCTGATTGCTGTGGCTATGACTTCCAGTACTATGTTATATACGAGTGGTGAAAGTGGGAATCCTTGCCTTGTTCCTGTTTTTAAGGGAAATACTTTTAGTTTTTGCCTAATGAGTATGATGTTGGCTGTAAGTCTTTCATTTTTGGACTTTATTATGTTGAGATATGATCCCTGTATTCCCAGATTGCTGAGCATTTTTATCAGAAATGGGTGCTGGATTTTGTCAAATGCTTTTTCAGCGTCTATTGATATGATCATGTGATTTTTATCTTTCATTTAGTTTATGTGGTGTATCACATTTATTGATTTGTGAATATTGTACCAGCCTTGCATTTCTGGGATAAATCCCACT
The DNA here is from genome assembly GCF_014108415.1 of Molossus molossus. NCBI lineage: Eukaryota > Metazoa > Chordata > Mammalia > Chiroptera > Molossidae > Molossus > Molossus molossus. Next base: position 95,459 of record NW_023425387.1, on the reverse strand, counting down.
TGGTCATGGTGAATAATGCTTTTGATGTATTGTTGGATTTGATTTGCTAATATTTTGTTCAGGATTTTGGTGTCTATGTTCATCAGGAATATTGGCCTGTAGTTTTTTTTCTTTGTAGTGTCTTTTTCTGGTTTTGGAATTAGAAATATGCTGGCCTCATAAAACGAGTTTGGAAGTTTCCCTTCCTCTTGAATTTTTTGAAATAATTTGAAGAAAATGGGTATTCTTTGAATGTTCGGTAAAACTCCCCCATGAAGTCGTCTTGGCCTGGGCTTTTGTTTGCTGGGAGAGTCTTGATTACATCTTCATTTTCTTCTGTTGTTATTGGTCTGTTCAAGTTTTCTATCTCTTCTTGGTCCAGTTTTGGGAGACTGTGTTTCTAGAAATTGGTCCATTTTGCTTAGATTGTCAAATTTGTTGCTGTATAATTGTTTTTAATATTTGTTAATAATCTGTCGTATTTCTGTGGTGTCAGTTATTATTTCTCCTCTTTCATTTCTGATTTTGTGTATTTGGGTTCTCTCTCTTTGTTTCTTGTTGAGTCCAGCTAAGGGTTCATCAATCTTGTTTATCTTCTCAAAGAACTAGCTCTTTGTTTCATTGATCCTTTGAATTGTTTTTTTGGTATTCATGTCATTTATTTCTGCTCTGATCTTTACTATTTCCTTTCTTCTACTTACTCTGGGGTTTTCTTTTTTATTGCTCTCTATTTCTTTAAGTTGTGAGGTTAAATATTCTGTTACAAATTATTCTTGCTTCTTGAGGTAGGCCTGTAATGCTATGAACTTCCCTCTCAGAACTGCTTTTGCTGCATCCCATAGATTTTGTGTTGTTGTGTATTCATTTTCAATGGTTTCCAGAAAGCTTTCAATTTCTTTCTTGATGTCCATGGTAACCCTTTCATTGTTCTATAACATGATATTTAGCTTCCATGTTTTCAAATGTCTTTGTCATAGTTGATTTCTAGTTGCATGCCATTGTGATCTGAGAAGATGCTTGATATGATTTCAATCTTCTTGAACTTGTAGAGACTTAGTTTGTGTCCTAACATGTGGTCTATCTTTGAGAATGTCCCTTGTGCACTTGAGAAGGATGTGAATTCTGCAGTTTGGTGTTGTAATTCTCTGTAGATATCTATGAAATCCACTTGATCTAGCACTTCATTTAGAGTCTGTGTTTCTTTGTTAATTTTTTGTCTAGAAGATCTATTTAGTGATGTCAGCAAGGTGTTGAAATCCTCTACTATGACTGTATTGCTGTCAATTTCTCCTTTGAAGTCCTCCAAAAGATTTTAACATATGATGTTGCTCCCATATTGGGTGCAAATATTTTTACCAAGTTTATATCTTCCTATTGGATACCTTCTTTCAATATTATATAGTGGCCTTCTTTGTCTCTAGTTATGGCCTTCATTTTGAAATCTATTTTATCAGATATGAGTATTGCTACCCCAGTTTTTTTTTTCCTTTCTGTTTGCTTGGAAGACTTTTTTCCATCCCTTCACTTTCAACCTATGTGAGTCTTTTGTTGTGAGTTGTTCTCTTTTAAACAACATATATGTGAGTCATGTTTTCATATTCAATCAGCTACTCTATGTCTTTTTATAGGAGCATTCAATACATTTACATTTAAGGTGATTATTGATATGTAATTATTTATTGCTTTTTTTTTTTTTACTTTTGTTCTATTATTCTTTCTATTTCTTCTACTAATTACAACAGTCCTTTTAACATTTCTTGCAGTGCTGGTTTGGTGCTAATATATTCCCTTAGCCTTTTTTTTTTTTTTTGTCTGAGAAGGTCTTTATTTGACCGTCTATTTTGAATGATAGCCTTGCTGGATAGAGTAGTCTTAGATTCAGATCCTTGTTTTTCATGACCTTGATTACTTTGTGCCATTGTCTTCTGTCCTGTAGTGTTTCTGTTGAGAAGTCAGCTGAAAGCCTTATGGGGGTTCCTTTATAGGTAACCTGTTGATGATCTCTTGCTTGGCAAAGTATATTTTTCCTCTGACATTTTTTTTTCAAGATTTTATCTTTGTCTTTAATCTTCTGTAGTTAGTATATAAAATATTTATGTTATTATTATTATTATTGTTTAGTTCTCACTGGAGAATATTTTTTAAAGAGAATAGAAGCAGATATAGAAAGAGAAAAGAAATCCATGTGAAAGAAAGAGATTGATTGGTTGCCTCCTGCAATCACCCCATCCAGATCCAGGGATCAAAGCTACTACCCAGGAATGAACCCTTGACTGGGGTTTGAGCCCATGACCCTTCAAAACTCAGCTAACTCTCTAATTGCTGAGCATCTCTGGCCTATGCTTTGGTATAGTTTTTAAAAAAATAATTTTGGACCTAAGGTTTAATACCAATCCCTAACTTAGGAAAGCTATCAGCTATTATTCCTTCAAATATTTGTTTTGCCCATTCTACCTTCTTCTGGGATTCCAATTATGCATGTTACATCTTTTTTTTTCCTCACCTGAAGACATTTTTACATTTATCTTCAGACAGAATGTGGGAGAAAGAGGGGAGAAGAGAGAGAGAAACATCAATGTGAGAGAGACACATCAACTGGTTTCCACCCACATGACCCCAACCAGGGCTGGGGGACAAACTGCAATCGAGGTACGTGCCCTTAACGGGAACCAAACCTGGGACTCTCTCGTCCATGGGCCAATGCTCTAACTGCTGAGCCAAACCAGCCAGGGCACATGTCACATCTTTTGAAATTATCCCATTTTTCTTGGATCTAGTATTTTATTTTTTATTCTTATTTACCTTTGGATTTCAAGTGGAAGTTTCTATTGCCCTGTATTCAAGCTCACTAATTCTTTCCTCATCCAGTTAAATCCTCCAGAGACCTTATAAAAGGTATTCTTCATTTCAGGGACAATGTTTTTTTTTTTTTTATTTCTAGTGTTTTCTTTTTATTCTTTTTGAGAACGTTTATTTCTGTATATATTACCTGTTCTTACCTGTTGTCTACTTTTTTCTATTAGAGACTGTAGCATAATAATCATAGTTAATTTTCCTATCTGATAATTCCAAAATTTGTGTCATATTTGAGTGAGACTCTTATGTTTGCCCTTTCTACTTAGACTGTGGTTTTTTCTCGCCTTTTGACATGTTTTAAATTTTGGTTTGAAATATGGATATGTTGTATCACGTAGTAGGAATTGAGGTAAACAAGTCTCTAGCATGTGATTTAGGTTCATCTAATTAGAAGTTGGGCTTCATCTCATGTTTTCTGTAGCTATATGCACCAGATGTTTTAAATTCCTCTAGTGTCATTTCCCCCTCCCTTCCCAAGTGTCCCCCCTCCCCCACCCCCACCCCCATTTGCTATTTATCTTCACTGGAATGGTTACTATATAATAGCTTTGGATTTTTATACCACTTTTTTTTCATGGTTATTCAAATATGCTCATCATTTATTTGTTTAATTCTTTTCCTCTGACTTCCGGAGAGAATTTTATCACTTTTTATCTAATTCACAGCTCTGTTTTACTAATATTCAGTCTGTTGTTTCTTGCCTTATTTTTTATTTTTTAATATGGCAATCATGTTCTTTTTATTTCTTGCTATCCTTACTGATTTTACATTGTTCATTATTTATGATTGTCTGCTCTAGTTTTCTAATAATGATTAATTTCTATTGCATAATTAATACGTACCACATATATTCTCCAGTGCAGAAGTGATTTATTTAGTTTAAAATGCACAATAGTCCTTTTACTTTTTTTTTTTTTTTAATCCTCACCCGAGGACATTTTTCCATTTTTTGTTCAGATAGAACGGGAGGGAGAGAGAGGAAGAGAGAGAGAGAAAAACATCGATGTGAAGGGACACATCGAGTGGCTGCCACCCACATGACCAACCAGGGCCGGGGACAAACTGCAACTGAGGTACATGCCCTTAGTGGGAACCGAACCCGGGTCTCTCTGTACCGCAGGCCGACGCTCCAACCGCTGAGCCAAACCGGCCAGGGCCACAATAGTCCTTTTAGGCAAATACTACATCATCCCACTTTACAAATAGAAAAACTGTGATAAGATATATTTAGTCATTGACCAATGATCATGAGTAGCCTGTAAGTAGCAGGATTGTAATTTAAACTTGTTGAAGCCGAGTGTTAGCCACTAGTCTACACTGCCTGGCCATAGGTGCAAAATTTGCTTGGATTTTCTTGAGAAAGTTAATTAGAAAATATCTAAATTGTTCTTCTGTTTTCTGCATTAATTATTTCATAGAAGACACTTCTGTGGGTTCCTGAGCATGTTCCTTTCTTTGAACATTTATACCTTTCCATATGCTGTATGATTTCTCTCTCTCTTTAATCCTTATTGGGGAAATACATATCCATGATCAGTACTGCCAAGCAACATGGCTTCTCTCAGAATCTGCGATGCTTGACTGAGCACATCCCACCTAGGAGACCATGCAGAGCGGAGCTGTGGGGTCATTACTGTGCTGTGTTCGAGATCAGATATCCAGCAACTTGCAGAGAAAAGTGGGGAGAAGGAACAAGGAGCAGAGGAGATTTGCAACCAAGATTCCCTTTCTCGGCTCAAGGTTTTCTTTTCTATATTTCATGTGGTAGCTGAGTCTTCACCCAACCCACTTACCTCTTTCAGGGCCACTATACCTTTCTAGTAGGAGCCTCTATTACAGACAAAAATTGAATAAGCATCATTTGGGTTACCTGCTACATATGTCCAATGGTGCCTGTTGCATTTCCCAGGCCTGGGGAGATGGAGAGGAACTTCCTAATTGACCCACGGCATGCACCCACCTGCAATCCTTGTCTAACTTAAGGGGTGCTAGTGAGTTCCATCACAGGGACTCTGAGGCAAGTTATTGCTTCTCATGAAGATAGTAAATGATCAGAGTAGTTCTAGCCCTGGCCGGTTTGGCTCAGCGGTTGGAGCACCCGCCTGCGGTCCAGAGAGACCTGGGTTCGGTTCATGCTGAGGGCATGTACCTTGGTTGCAGTTTGTCCCCGGCCCTGGTTGGTCGTGCGGGTGGCAGCCACTCAATGTGTCCCTTTCACATCGATGTTTCTCACTCTCTCTCTTCCTCTCTCTCCCTCCCACTCTGTCTGTACAAAAAATGGAAAAATGTCCTCGGGTGAGGATTAAAAAAAAAAAATGATCAGAGTAGTTCCAATATTTTATACAACTCCATTTGCAGAAATTTTTCAAAGCTCCTGGTGTGGATCTGGAGTATTGGTCTTTAGCAAAGAATACAGTTTTGTCCCCTATTAAAAATCCATTTTAATAGGAATTTAGAAAAGGAACTAGAAGAAGAGTTGGACACATTCATTCAAATTTGCTTTTTTACCCAGAATCCTAAGTAGCAAATTACAAGTTTCCATGAGGTCACATTAAATAGTAGATTAGAGCTTTTGTGATTTTCCAGTGTCCTTAACTTTTCATTTACTAGTTACATCCACGCGGTAAGAGCAGATTTTGAGTTTTGACAAGGCCCTTGCAGAAACTGATCATGTAAACCCAGTGTTTTCAGCAGTAGACATTGTTAGGAGGGTTTATTCCTGGCAGAGTTGGTGGCTGGAGTCTTAGTGAAAGTGCAGGAGGGAGAAGCTAGCTTAAATTGCCTGCAAACTGGCTTCATTGGGAAGGCTGTGCCGAGATGAGCAGTTCTGTCTAGAATGGCTGCTGCTCATCTTTCTACCAAGATAATCACCCGATAGCAACATGAAAAAGCAGATGTGGCATTTGAAGGGACATTCTGCTTTACAAACTCTAAATGCTTTTCAACTCCAATGTTATTCCCAGTGAACCCGAAAGTCAAAGAAAAAGTCACTCTGAAGCTGTATAATGTGAAGACCTGGAGAAAGGTGAGCACCCGACTTTCACCAAAGAGGAGCCCCCAAAGCAAAATACCATATAAATTGGAATTTCTGCTTCCTCTGTTTTCTTCCATACAGTGTCTTGCCTCTTTGCTAAATAGCGAAGATATTTATGCTTACACAGCTGTTGCCTCCCTCTCAGTGCATCCTCTTCTCCAGGCAGGCAAGTCATCATGCGGAATTGGCGGCTCTTTCCATGGCAACAGACTGTGATGTCAGAAATGTGGTGCCAGGAAATTAGATTCTGGGAATCTGAAGACCCAAGGATGATGAGACAGAACAGTTGTTGTAAAAGAAAATGAATCTCAGAAAAGACTGAGGGTCTAATGTGTGCTCTCTGAGGTCTGTTACTGAAAAAGGGTGACAAGAAATGAAACCAGGTGAGGGGAAAGGCATGTGGTGTTCAAGACATGATTTCAAAGGAGAAGTGTGTTGATAAAGACAATTCGCAAAAGGCCACATCCAGATAGCTGGCACTCTGCCACAGTCTGTGGCTTTGATGCCTCACTAAGCCATAGAAGGGTGAAGCTCCAGAGACCCACCGTGTCTCAAGGAGAGAGACGAAGGAGTCAGGACAGAGAGAAAGAGCAACCTCTGCTTTCCTGTCTCATAGAGCAGGAGTGTGGCAATGTTCACAGTTCTGCTGCTTTCAAGGAAAGAGGCATCAGGACCTTGACATCAAGACCACTTGAGACCTGAACACTGAGGATGCTGTGGGGAGAAAGACACCCTAAGAAGGTATCAACTTTTCAGTGAAATCTTCCAATAGGAGACAATGGGTGGTGGCCCTAATGTTACTAAAAAGGAATAATCTGGGACTGTTTTGAAATACTCTTCAAATATTTGCCCCCCTCTTTTTTTACAGGTCTTATATTGAATATGAAAAGGATGAGACCAATACCTGTGAAAAATCATAGATGGAGTTTTAAAATACACATTTCAATAATACAGTATGGATAAATTTGGACTGCATATGGCTTCTTATGTAAAGGAAAATTTCTTCTTTTAGTAACACATTGTCTGCTGCCTGTGCTTAGCACCTTCTGCCATATGCTCCTTAAAATAAGCTGCTGCAATTCAAGAACTAGCCCTAGTAATTAAGATCAAATGAGCCAGATAAAGAAAATGAGCTGGATGAACCACATGCCCATGGAGCTTAGCTTTCTTATATTTAAAAACAGAAAAGAAAAACTATTTGCCAATGGATGACTCAGAGGATTTATAGGCAATCCACACTCAGGATTATTGTTAACATTTATGCATCTATTTTGAATTTTTCTCAGCTTGATTGATTAGCTCCCTGGAAATCTTTGCTGTTGGATCCTGGGGCATCCCTATGGAATAAAAATAATGCACTCAAGTTTCAACTAAATGCAATTTATTTTATGAAAAAATATAACATTGAAAAGACTACAAAAGTTTGAGATTAAGCCTTTCAAACCCTTGGAGATATAGCCTCCCATCCTTATATCATAAATAGAGAAGTGAAGTCCTGAGAGAGTGGGCAACTCTGGTCACTGAGCTGGCTAGAGACAGAGCTCAGATTAGAACACGGGATTTCTCACTTACCTACCAGATTAGCAGTTCTCAGCCTGGAGCACGCAGCAGAAATTCCTAGAGGGTTTGTTAAAATACAGATTGCTGGGCACCCCCTCCAGAGTTTCTCACTCAGTAGGTCCAGATTGGGGCCCAAAATTTTGGTTTCCAAACAAGTTCCCATGGAGTCTGATCTACTCACCAGCCTAGGCACCACACTCAGAGAAACACCGATTATACTGTTTATTTTTTTAGTTTTTATTGATTTGAGAGAGAGAAGAAAGGAGAAGGAGAGAGAGATAGAAACATCGATGAGAGAGAATATCGACTGACTACCTCCTGGATGCTCCCCACTGGGGATCGGGCCCACAACCTGGGCATGTGCTGTGACCAAAATTGAACTGGTAACCTCTTGGTGCATGGGTCAATGCTCAACCACTGAGCCACATGAGCCAGGACCTTTTTTTTTTTTTTTTTACATTAGGGTTTCGCATTGTATGACAGGACCAATATCAAAATCACTTGGGAGAGGGGTTGCTTATTAGAAATATAGATTATTTGGCATATCTTTAAGTTACTGAATCTGAATCTCTGGAGGTATGATGTTGGTGTCTCCACTGTACACAATTACCCTGGTAATTCTGATACACATCAAAGTTTGATAACTACAATATCTGACCACATTGCTTACCTTCAAAAAGGTAAAGACTGAACTTCTTGATGAGGTGATAAAATTCACAGTTGTCTGATTTCTAGTCATCCTCTCAGATCTCCAAGCACATGACCAAAGGAGTGAAGAAGAATTAAAAACCTGCATCCAAAATGGGAAAATAGGAAATGTGTCATTCCTACGCCAAAAGTTCCTAGGATATTTTTTTATGAGATAGTGTGAAAATAGGACTCTTTGGGGCAAGGTGTTAAAGTGCTTTCTCAGCATCTAGAGAAAGCAGTACAGTGTTGGGGTAAGGAAAAAAGTCATAGTAGAGCCCCATTAATACCCACTGACAGGGGACATGTTGATATCAGAGTGTGTAAGTTGTGAAATCCCATCCACCACTTTGGATAAGTTGCACCTGTTGGTTTCCATGGTGCTGGCCACAGAAAGTCAGTTGTGCATTAGGATATCATGGCATAGGTAGACAAAGCACCATGTGAGTACGGTGGAGAAGTGACACCGTGGAGGTCCAGGGAAAAATGTAAGCACCAGCCCAACAGTTTTGCTTGTTAACAATCAGGAAAACTGCTCAGAGACACGGTTCTTCTGCTTAGGGCTCCTATACTATACTATACTAACCTATACTATACTATAGGTTTTATCCACAGTTATCCAGGCTGAGTGGTAATTGAGCTGAAAATTATATCAATCACCTTGGCACTTTAAATCTTGAAGGAAGATTATAACTGCAAATGGGAGTACTGTGAGGGAATCCAGGGAGCACACTATTGCCTGACAACTGGGAAGGCCCAAGTCTGGATGAACTTTTCCAGCATCACTATGGAACCCAAGAATGCTATGCCAAGTCAGCTGTCAGTCATGCATGGTAAAAATAGAAAGATATTCTAAGGCATACAAGGGTTCATAATAAAACACCTATGTAACCTTCCAGAAAACATGGCATATTATAGACAACCAAATGATGAGTATGACAAAGAAAAATTATTCCAATAAGAAAATAGGCAAAATTATAAATGAGCACTTTACGTAAGAAATAAAAGTAAACATATGAAGTCCCTAGCTTCACTAAATAAAAAACAAAAAGTAAATTAAAACAATGAAGTGCCAACATTTTCCCCTCCATTTTAGCAAAAAAAAATTACATGTAAATACGTTATAAAGGATACGAGGAAATAAGCATCTATACTTTTCTGGAGGAATTTTAGGCAATTTGTGATATAATTTTTAAAGACGATTTTACAATATGTATAAAAAAGCATAAAAATATACCTTTGAACTTATTTTACTTATAGTAATTCTAAATTAGCAATAATAAAAGATATAAAAATATTTACATGTAAGAATGTATATCATAACAATATTTTATTAGTGAATAGTTTACAGTGGTTCTCAATCTTCCTAATGCTGCGACCCTTTAATACAGTTCTTTATGTTATGGTGACCCCCAACCATAAAATTATTTTTGTTGCTACTTAATAACTGTAATTTTGCTACTGTTATGTCTTAGGTGACCCCTATAAAAGGGTGTTTAACCCCCTAAGGGGTCACGACCCACAGGTTGAGAATAGCTGGTTTAAAACAACTTCAGTATCCAAATATGATGTGGTTAAGTAAATTTTTATGTATACTTAAAATGCATTATTATATAGTCATAGCAGTTACTGAAAATATTTAAAGATTTAAAATATGTTCACAATTTTTAAAAGATAGTTTAGTTTACCAAATCATACCATACGTTTACATAGAAATTTAATATATACAAAAGAAAAAGAGCTAGAAACATATATGCACCAATGTGTTTTATCTTTTTCACATTTAGTTTAGTAAAATTATTATTTTGTTTAAAAATGTTGTTGGAAAGAGTCCATGTCTGGTTATATGAATTAGTTTGCCTTATTACATTGGGATACTATATAGCCACTAAAAGACAAAAGCAACTCATAGTTATTGGTATGGAATAATAACAAGATTAAATATTGGGTAGAAAAGATAATGCACAAAACAGTGTGTGACTATATTAAGAAAAAAGACCTCAAAAACAAGACATGCTTTGCTAACAATGAATCCCTCTCACCCCAAACACATAGAAATAGTAAATAAAATATATTAACCATAATTGCTTTCTATACATCCTAAACTCAAACAAACAAACAAAAACAACAACTCAGGTGCTAGAAATTAAGAGGACATGGAAATAAAGTCAGTAAGCCCACATACTGAGAAAGATGCCATGACCCAAGAACTACTGAACACAGAAATAGGATTTAAAGACCCAGATCTGAGGTTTTAATGACAGTGTAGGATAGACAATACCATTTTAAATCCACCCAAGGCAATGAGCTGGACAACATATCCCTCCAATAATCTTAGAACTAGTGCCACTTTCTAGATAGGATGTAAATGTAATATAAAATAATATATCAGTATAGAAACTTTATAGTATAATATAAAATGTAAAACTATATAGTAGGGAATCAAAATTTTGCCTTGTTTTTAAATTTTGGATTAAAAATATAAAAGTGCCCTTAGAGTTGAACCCTCATATGCAGGTTTGAAGTCTGAATTTATAGTGCCCTCACAGTTCAGACATTTCAAGCTACAAAACTAACCTGTAAGGGGTCCTGGATCAGTGAACTTACTGGAGCAGCTGACAGAAACAGGTAAAACCATTGTGTTGGGACATTTCTATAACCCTGAGAACCAGGGATTCCCTCTGACACAGGCACCTTGAAAACAAACAAGAGGATTACCATCACAAGAACTTGAGAAAAGAGGATAATCTAAAAAAGGCTACAGGGCTTTCAAAATACATAGGACATTAAGAAAATAAAATCATAGTGATGGACAAGGACACTCTGACAAACAGGATTTGTACAGAAGAACAAAGAATGCTAGATGTTAACAGAGTCATAGAAGAAGAGAAACTTTCTAAATGTGGATGAGGTACAATTCTAAAACTGGTTAATAGGAATATATATTGGAGGATATTATACAGAATGCAGTCCCCCCAAAATGATCAACAGACATGGAGGACAGAGTGAGAAGCTCCAGCATGAGTCTGATAGTAGTCCCCCAAAGACGGAAAGGAGCACTGGACAAACAGAACATGTATGCCAGAACTGCGGAGTGACATGAAACTTACCATGCAGAATATGATGAATAAAATAAATCCACATCTAGCTCAGTGTGAAGTTGCAGCTCACCAAAGGTGGACAGAAAACTTGATCATTATCAGGTCAAATGAAGGGGAAAATGAGACATGATAAATATAAAACAAAAAAAATGAATGCAACCATATTAGTTAGTACAGTTAGAACAAAGGCCCTGAGTAAAAGTCTGCTACCAAAAGGGGTTTTGTGATCTCTAAGTCTTATTAAAACCTATGGCATTGACAGCCCCCCAGGCAGTTCTTTGGCTGTTCAAAAGAAATAAAGCCTTCCTGGTTATTTTAGGGTGCACTGGTCTTTTTCTTTTCAATTACTGAGATCACAAAGGGCTTTGACAATGAAAACTGGATCCTGATGATTCAAACCCCCCCACCACCACCAAACTTGTAAACATTAAAGGAAATAATGCATATTGTTGGGCAGTACCTGACATATAATACATATGTAACTAGTGTTTGTTTTTAAAAAGCTGCTGAGAGATAACCTGAAGTGTCAACCTTTTTTGTTCATACAACTTTAAGGGAAAGAGACTGCAGCTAAATGTGAAATGAGGGACAACTTAACCCTGAAGACATGTGATTTGAAATCCTGGGGGCTGTCCAATGGGTGAGTTAAGACCACAGTTATACCAAGCTGCCTTCGCTTCCACTGTAGAGTTTGCCCTGTCGGTAACCCAGGCTCAGGCAAGAATGCAGAAGCCCATTTGCTTAATTGAGCACAATGACATTCTTTTTTGAGTAACCTCTAGGAAAAGAAGTAAGATAGTCTTTTGTCTTTCATGGCCATATTTGAAAGCTTTGTGGTTTGTTAGAGGAAAAGGTAAGTAAAGGAGGTTGAAAGGCAATGAGAGGCTGAAGAACATAGTAACTCTGAGGCTGTTTCACCCATAAAATTGTGTTTGTATTTATATTTCACATTAGATTATAGCCTAGGACTGGACAGCAGGATAATTTAAGGCAAGTACTGAATTTCAGATGCAAAGCCTCGCTTATATGTAGGTGAGGAGGCCACCGATATTTAAGAAATAGAGCAGATATCAATAAAATAGAAAACAGAAATACAATAAAAAAAAATCAATGAAACCAAAAGATAGGTCTTTAAGAAGGTCAATGATATTGATAAAGCTGTTTTATTAGGAGTATTTGAGTAAAGTGTAAAGGTATTTAAAACCTTCGCAGCTAAATATCTTCTGCAGTCACCCAAACATCTATATTTCTCATCTCATTAAGACATGAAATCACCCTCGCTGGTTTGGCTCAGCAGTAGAGCATAGTCTTGTGGACCAATGAGTCGCAGGTTTGATTCCAGCGAAGGGCATGTACCTCAGTTGCAGTTTCTCTGGCCCTGGTCCAAGTTGTGCAGAAGGCAATCAGTCGATGTGTCCTCTCATGTCAATATTTCTCTTTCTTTCTCTTCCTCTCTCCCTCCCACTCTATCTGAAGATAAATAAAAAAATATCCTCAGGTGAGGATTAAAAAAAAAACAAACGACATGAGATCTTCTATTAAAATAGAGAAATAAGGTTTTCAAAGAATAAACATAAAATCATTTATAGCCATTAATATTGTAGGGCTATTATATTACTAGATTTGTGGGAGTCTGAGAGATGGAACAAAGAACACTGAAGTTTTGATGAAGGAAATGTCTGGGGGATTCAGAGGATACATAATATTCATTCTTTTTTTTTTTAACTTATCTTTATTTTTTAATTATCTGTACTACAAATGTCTCCCATTTTTGCCCCCATTGACCCCCTCCTCCTGGCTACAACCCCTCTCTTGCCCTCCCAACATTATTGTCTGTGTTTATTGGTTATGTATATATGCATATAAGTTATTTCGTTCATCTCTTCCTGTACCCCCTTCCCTTTGAGTTTCATCAAACAACCAGTTTGCACTTCTTTTTTTATCAGAAGTGTGAGTTTATTGATTAATTATTGTTACAAATGATTCTCCTTTTTCCCCCACTGATTCCCCCCTCCCCCTCCCTCCCTTCCCTGTCCCCAGTTTGTTGTCCATGTCCACTGATCATGCATACATGCATATAAGTTCTGGGGTTTATCTCTCCCCCACCGTCCCTGCTTCTGGGGATTGTCAGTCTGAACCCCAGTTCCACGACTCTGGGACTACCCGATTCCTCAGACTGTTATGTTCATTATATTCCACAAATAAGTGAGATCATATGATACTTGTCTTTCTCTGTTTGGCTTGTTTCACTTAGGATGATACTTTCCAGGTCCCTCCATGTAGTCTCAAAGGATAAGAGATCTTTCTTTCTTACAGCTGCATAGTACTCCATTGTATATGTACCACAGTTTTGTTATCCATTCATCTCCTGATGGACTCTTGGGCTGTTTCCAGACCTTAGCTATTGTAAATAATGCTGCTACAAACATGGGGGTACATATATTTTTTATGATTGGTGTTTCAGGCTTCTTAGGGTATATTCCTAGAAGTTGAATCACTGGGTCAAATGGAAGTTCAATTTTTAATTTTTTGAGGTAACCCTATATTGTTTTCAATAGTGGCTGCACCAGCCTGCATTCCCACCAGCAGTGTACTAGAGTCCCATTTTTTCCACACCCTCGACAACACTTGTTGTTTGATGATTTGTTGATGGCGGCCATTCTGACAGGTGTGAAGTGATACCTCATTGTTGTTTTAATTTGTATCTCTCTGATGATTAGTGATGATGAGCATTTATTCATATGTCTCTTAGCCATTTGTATGTCCTGTTTGGAGAGGTGTCTATTTAGTTCCTCCGCCCATTTTTTAATTGGGTTCTTTGTCTTCCTTTTGTGGAGTTGCATGAGCACTCTATATATATTGGAAATTAACCCCTTATCTGATATATCATTGGCAATTATACTCTCCCATACAGTGGGTAGCCTTTCCGTTTTAATGATTGTATCTTTCGCTGTGCAGAAGCTTTTGAGTTTGATGTAGTCCCATGTGTTCATTTTCTCCTTTGTTTCTATTGCCTTAGGTGATGTATCAATGAAAATTCTGCTGCATATAATGTCTGAAATTTTGTTGCCTACAGTTTCCTCTAGGATTTTTATGGATTCATGAGTCACATTTAATGTTTTATCCATTTTCAGTTTATTTTTGTGTAGGTGTAAGTTGGTGGTCTAGTTTCATTTTTCTGCATGTAGCTGTCCAATTTTCCCAGCACCATTTATTAAAGAGGCTGTCCTTACTCCACTGTATGCTCTTGCCACCTTTGTCAAATATTAATTGAGCATATTGCCTTGGGTCCACTTCTGGGTTCTCTGTCCTGTTCCACTGGTCTATATACCTGTTCTTGTGCCAGTAACTGTTTGTGACAGGCTGTTTTGATTACGGTGGCTTTATAGTATAATCTGAAATTAGGTAATGTGATTCCTCCAACTTTGTTCTTCATTTTCAAGATTGCTGTGGCTATTCAAGGTCTTTTTTGGTTCTATATGAACTTTTGAAGTATTTGTTCTAGTTCTGTGAAGTATGCGGTTGGTATTTTGATGGGGATTGCATTGAATCTATATATTGCTTTGGGTAATATGGACATTTTAATGATGTTAATTCTCCCAATGCAAGAACAGGGTATGTTCTACAATTTTTTTTATATCTTCCTCTATTTCTTCTTTCAATGACCTGTAGTTTTCTGCGAATAGGTCCTTAATTTCTTTGATTAAGTTTATTTCTCGGAATCTTAATTTTTTACTGCGATGGTAAATGGGATTGTTTTCATAGTTTCTCTTTCTGTGAGTTCATCTTTGGTGTACAAGAACTCCATCAATTTCTTGACATTAATTTTGTATCCTGCTCCTGTGCCAAATTAATTTATTAAATCAAGTAAATTTTTGATGGAGTCTTTGGGGGTTTTCTATGTATAGTATCATGTCATCTGCAAATAATGACAGTTTCACTTCCTCCTTTCCAATTTGGATCCCTTTTATTTTTTCCTCCTGTCTGATTGCTGTGGCTAAGACTTTTAGTACTATGTTAAGTAAGAGTGGTGAAAGTGGGCATCCTTGCTTTGTTCCTGTTCTTAACGGAAATGCTTTTAGTTTTTGCCCATTCAGTATGATGTTGGCTGTAGGTCTTTCATATATGGCCTTTTTTATGTCTAGACATGATCCCTCTATTCCCACATTTCTGAGCGTTTTTATCAGAAATGGATGCTGGATTTTGTCGAAGAATTTTTTGGCATCTATTCATATGATCATGTGGTTTTTATTGTTCATTTTATTTATGTGGTGTATCACATTTATTGATTTGCGAATATTGTACCAGCCTTGCATCCCTGGGATGAATCCCACTTGGTCATGGTGGATAATTTTTTTGATGTATTGCTGGAGCCGGTTTGCTAGTATTTTTTCAGGATTTTGGTGTCTATGTTCATCAGGGATATTGGCCTGTAGTTTTCTTTCCTTGTAGTGTCTTTTTCTGGTTTTGGAATTAGAATTATGCTGTCTTCATAAAATGAGTTTGGAAGCCTTCCTTCTTGAATTTTTGAAATAGTTTGAGGAGAATGGGTGTTAGTTCTTCTTTGAATGTTCGGTAAAACTTTCCCATGAATCCATCCGGCCTGGGCTTTTTTTGCTGGGAGAGTCTTGATTACATCTTCAATTTCTTCTGTTGATATTGGTTGTTCAGTTTTCTATCTTTTCCTAGTCCAGTTTTGGGAGACAATGTGTTTCTAGAAATGTGTCCATTTTGCTTAGATTGTCGAATTTGTTGCCATATAATTGTTCATAGCAGTTGTTAACGATCATTTGTATTTCTGTGGTGTCAGTTGTTACTAATCTGTCATATCTGATTTTGTGTATTTGGGTTTTCTCTCTTTGTTTCTTGGTGAGTCTAGCTAAGGGTCCATCGATCGTGTTTATCTTTTCAAAAAACCAACTCTTTGTTTCATTGATCCTTTGAATTGTTTTTTTGGTCTCTATGTCATTTATTTCTGCTCTGATATTTACTATTTCCTTCCTTATACTTGCTCTAAGGTTTCCTTTTGTTTTCTCTCTAGTTCTTTAAGTTGTGAGGTTAGATAGTCTATTAGAGATTTTTCTTGTTTGTTGAGGTAGGCCTGTAGTGCTATGATCTTCCCTCTCAGAACTGCTTTCGCTGCATCTCATAGATTTTGTGTTGTTGTGTCTTAATTTTCATTGGTTCCCAGGAAGTTTTCAATTTCTTCCTTGATCTCCTCGATGACCCATTCATTGTTTAATAACATGCTATTTGGCTTCCATGTGTTCAAATGACTTTGTATGTTCTTCTTGCAATTTATTTCTAGTTTCATGCCATTGTGATTTGAGAAGATGCTTGATATGATTTCAGTCTTCTTGAACTTGTAGAGACTTAGTTTGTGCCCTAACATGTGGTCTATTTTTGAGAATGTCCCATGTGCACTAGAGAAGAATGTGAAATCTGTAATTTTGGGGTGTAATTCTCTGTAGATATGTATGAAATCCATTTGGTCTAGTGCTTCATTTAGAGTCTGTGTTTCCTTGCTAATTTTTTGTCTAGAGGATCTATCCAGTGATGTCAGCGGGGTGTTGAAGTCCCCTGCTATGATTATATTGCTATTGATTTCTCCTTGGAAGTCCTCTAGAAGATTTTTAATATATTTCGGTGCTCCTATATAGGGTGCATATATGTTTATCAAGGTTATATCTTCCTGTTGGATAGATCCTTTCAATATTATGTAGTGGCCTTCTATGTCTCTAGTTATGGCCTTCATTTTGAATTCAATTTTATCAGATATGAGTATTGCTACCCCAGCTTTTTTTTTCTTCCGTTTGCTTGGAAGATTTTTTTCCATCCCTTCACTTTCAACCTATGTGAGTCTTTTGTTGTTAGGTGGGTCTCTCGTAAACAACATTTAGATGAGTCACGCTTTCTTATCCAATCAGCTACTCTGTGTCTTTTTATGGGAGCATTCAATCCATTTCCATTTAAGGTGATTATTGACATGTACTTATTTATTGCCATTTTTGTTGAGTGTGGTTATATTTTTCTTTCCATTTCTCCTGCTAATTACAGCAGTCCTTTTAACATTTCTTGCAGTGCTGGTTTGGTGCTAATGTATTCCCGTAGCCTTTTTCGTTTGTTTGTTTGAGAAGCTCTTAATGTGACCTTCCATTTTGAATGATAGCCCTGCAGGGTAGAGTAGTCTTGGATTCAGATCCTTGTTTTTCATGACCTTGGTTACTTCATGCCATTCCCTGCTGGCCTGTAATGTTTCTTGTGAGAAGTCAGCTGAGAGCCTTATGGGGTTTCCTTTGTAGGTAACCTGTTGCTTATCTCTTGCTGCTTTTAGGATTCTCTCTTGGTCTTTAATTTTTGGCAGTTTGATTACTATGTGTCTTGGTGTGGGCCTGTTTGGGTTCTTCTTAGTTGGGGCTCTCTGTGCTTCTTGAACTTGAATGCCTTCTTCCTTCACCAAATTAGGGAAGTTTTCTGTCACTATTTATTTGAATATATTCTCTAACCCTTGCTCATTTTCTTCTTCTTTGGAGACTCCTATGATGTGAATATTATTACCTTTCCAGTTGTACCACAGTTCTGTTAAGTTGTCTTCCTGTTTTTTAATTGTTTTTTGCCTTTTGGCTTTCTGATTGGTTGATTTTTTCTACCCTGTCTTCTAATTCACTGATCCGGTCTTCAGCTTCCTCTACTCTGCTTTTTAGACTGTCCATTGTGTTTTTTTATTTCTGATATGTCATTTTTAATTTGCAACTGTTTGATTTTAAACATTTCTATGTCTTTACTCATGGTGCACATGTCCTTACTCATGCTGTTGAGCTTCCTCAAGATCATGGCTCTGAATTGTAGTTCTGTTAACTTGCTTAACTACACCTCATTTATCTCATCTTTGGTAGAGGTCTCTTGTTCTTGCATGTGGCTTTTGGTTCTGTTTTTCACCATTCTGGCTATCACGGTGGGCTTTGGAGTCTGCCAAATTTCCCTGTGGCTGTTCGCATTCTGCTGTTTGTGGCTCCCTCTCCTGGGTTTGGATGAGGCAGGGAGAACCCACTTTAAGCACCACTGTCAAGTCTTAACTTTCTTCAACTTTTTTTTGCCTGGAGGCTATTAGTAGAGGTCACCTGAAGAACCTTGGTTTCTGAATTGCCTGAATACTCCCTCAGGTGCTCAGTGTAAGAGGATGATATCCTGAGGGTGGGGCAGATGCTAGTTGTTAATGGGCCTCAATTAGCATTTCAATGGCCACCAAGTGGGGTTCAATCTCTAAGGGAGGGGCTGCCGCCTCTCCCCAGGACCCTTGGAAGGAGTAAGATGACCACAGTCCTGCGTGTCTGCTCTCCGCAAAATCTCTGAGCACCCTCCAAATCCCGAGTGTTCCCACACAGTTCCAGTCCAGTCTGCCTTCACTCTGCTGGAGCCCAAGGTGAGTGGCTGCTGCCAGTTTAGCCTCTGTCCAGACTCTGCATCATAGAGCTCCCTGGGACTTTTAACCCTATGGCACTGCTTCCAGCTAAGGGCGGCCAAGTCTGTGGCCCCAGCCGAGGGCGAAGCACTCAGCCGAGTTCGCAGGACTTAGCCGTGGTCGCTGCCTAGGTGGTAGCAGCTTCCCGCTGAGTCCCCTGGTCTCAGCCAAGTCTGTGTGGCACCAGCCGAGGGCTTAGCTCGCAGCCGAGGTGGCAGCAGCTTCCCGCCGAGCCCCCTGGTCTCAACCGAGTTTGTGCGGCACCAGCCAAGGGCGTAGTACTCAGCCGAGTTCACAGGACTTAGCCGCGGTTGCAGCCGAGGCGGCAGCAGCTTGCCGCCAAGCCCCCTGGTCCCAGCCGAGTTCGCTGGTCCCAGCCCTGGCCACTACAGATTGTGGGCTCCCAGCCCCCTCTCGCGTCTTGCAAGCCTATCAGGATTGAGTCAGTGTCCCCGGTTATGTGGTCCTCCAGGCTGCCTTTCGGTTGCTTCTTCCTGACAATTTGTCTTTATTTTCATTGTAAATCCAGTTTGGTCCTGGGAGATGGTCTGTGTAGCTCCATTCACTCCGCCGCCATTTTTTCCCTCTGTACTTCTTAATCCCTTCACCTTTTTCACCCATTCCTCCAAATGCCCTCCCATCTGGCAACCAACAAAAGGTATTTGTATCTATGAGTTTGTTTCTGTTCTGCTTGTTCATTTGGTTTATAGATTCAATTGTTGATAGATATGTATTTGTTCATATTTTTTATCTTCTTCAAGAAAACCCTTCAGTATTTCATATAATACTGGTTTGGTAGTGATGAACTCCTTTAGTTTTTTTTCTCATCTGGGAAATTCTTTATATGTCCATCAATTCTAAAATAAAGCTTTGCAGGATAGCGTAATCTTGGTTGTATGTCCTTGCTTTTCATCACTTAGAATATTTCTTGCCACTCCTTTCTGGCCTGCAAATTTTCTTTTGAGAAATCATCTGATAGTCTTATGGGAGCTCCCTTGTAGGTAACTAACTGCTTTTCTCTTGCTGCTTTTAAGATTCTCTCTTTGTCTTTAACTTTTTGGCATTTGGATGATGATGTGTCTTGGTGTGCACCTCTTTGGGTTTATCTAGTTTGGGACTCTCTGTGCTTCCTAGGCTTGTTGGTCTGTTTCCTTCAGCAAGTTAGGGGTGTTTTCTGTCATTATTTTTTTCAAATAGGTTTTCAATTTCTTGTTGTCTCTCTTCTCCTTCTGGCACCTCCATGATGTGAATGTAGGTACACTTGAAGTTGTCCCAGAAGCTCTTTACAATATCCTTGTTTTTCTTTTTGGATTCTTTTTCTTTTTGCTGTTCTGATTGGGTGTTTTTAGTTTTTTTTATATTCCAAATCAATGGTTTGCTTTCTGGCTTCACCTACTCTACTATTGATTCCCTGTAAATAATTCTTTATTTCAATTAGTTTATCCTTCATTTTAGATTGGTCCTGTTTTGTGTTGTTGATTTTCTCACTGAGTTTCTTGAAGTTTTCATTAACTTTTTAAGTTCTCACTAAGTTTCTTGAAGTTTTCACTATGTTTCTTGAGCATCCTTATAACCAATGTTTTGAACTCTGCATCTGATTGATTGCTTATCTCCATTCTGTTTAGTTCTTTTTCTGGAGTTTTGTTTTGTTTTCTCATTTGGGACATGTTTTTTGTCTCTGCATTTTGGCTACTTCCCTGTGTTTGTTTCTATGTATTAGGTAGAGTTGCTATGTCTCCTAGGCTTTTTAGGGTGGCCTATTGTAGTAGGTGTCCTGTAGGGTCCAGTGGCACAGCCTCCCTGATCACCCGCTGTGTCCTCGAGGTGCACCCCTCATGTGGACAGTACACCCTTCTGTTGTAATTGAGTTTTGATTGCTATTGGCACATCAATGGGAGGGATTTACTCAGGCTGATCAGCTGCAAGAACTGGTTGTGCCCACTGACCACTGACCTCTGACTACCTTGGTGGATCACCTGTGCAGGGGCCCACCATACAGAGCAACACTTACTTCAGCATAGCTCTGGTACTCACTGAATCTACTTTTTGAGTGGAGTTGTTAGGTGGTGGTGCTTCTGCTTGTTCTGAAGCTGTCCACTGGGTGTACTGGCTCTGGGTCAAGGTCAGCCACTGCCTGTGTTCTACCTGGGGCCACCATGCATAAACTACAAAGCAATCTGCAGATGGCTGCTTCCTGTGCTGGTCTTGGAAGTGCCCAGGCAAAGCCAAGCTGTGAACCAAGGTTGGCTGCTTCTAGTGCCAGGCCTGGAGCCACTTAATGAGAGGTATGGGACTCACTGAGACCAGATTCTGCTTGTTTGAGAAAATTTAGGAAAATAGGAAGCAGTATTCATGACAGGCCAATTCAATGGTAATACTACTGGAAACAGCTTGGGTGGGCCAGAATGTGGGTGGGGCAAACATTGTGAGCCAGGTTGCTGGAGTCCCAGACATGGGGCCATCTGCTGCCCTGAAGAAGGGCTCACAAAAGAACAATAGCCTCCATTAGCATGTCTGTCCAGGAGAAAGCTGCCCCTCCAGTTCTTGCCCCAATGCCAAACTCAGTTCTTTCCAGTATGTCTCCGGCACATTTCAAGCTGCCTCCCCAATGCTCAGAAAGAGCAAGTTTGAGTAAGTATGTGCTCGGGCCCTTTAAGAGGAACTGCCTGGGACTCCCTCAGCCTCAGTTCCCATTGAATTTTACTGCAAGACATTATGGAGACTTCTCTTCCTGGCACTGGAACCCTGAGCTGGGTGCTTGGTGTGGGATGGGGACCCCTCAGTCCTCAGGGAGGTCCTTCCCAGCCCAGGTGTCCTCCTGAATTTTTCAGCCACATGTGAGTGTGGGACCAGCCCGTCTGCACTTCTGCCCCTCGTACCAGTCTCGATGTGTCTGCTTCTTTAATTTCGTAGTTGTAGAACTCCTATTAAGCTTGATTTCAGGCGGTTCTGAATGAGGATTGTTCTTTAGTTTTGTTTTAATTTTGATGTGGTTGTGAGAGGAGGTGAGACTGTGTTTACCTACATGCCATCTTGACCAGAAGTTGAAGGCAGGCCCAAAGCAATAGGAAGAATTGTACCTTATGCTATAAGATGACATTGGTTGCATTTCCAGATTGTTTTCTCCTTTTTGGACATTTGGATGAATAAGTGTAGATTGATGTGTGACTTCTGTTGAGCCATATTAATTTTTTTCACTTTTATCTTTAATGTACAATAAGATGCAAAGAGCTCTATCTCTCCATAGACAGAAAGCAGACTATAAAAACCATAGAGAAGTGAGGTTACTACTGGAAGCAGATGGAAAATACTGTGTGTGAGGTGTGGGATCACACAGGTGTCTACATCTATATCTACAGGCATGTGCATAGGATAAGTCTTCAAATGACTCTCTGTGACAT
Source organism: Molossus molossus (assembly GCF_014108415.1). Classification (NCBI taxonomy): domain Eukaryota; kingdom Metazoa; phylum Chordata; class Mammalia; order Chiroptera; family Molossidae; genus Molossus; species Molossus molossus. Next base: position 73,379 of record NW_023425387.1, on the reverse strand, counting down.
TTCATTGACATTGGGCAACTGAATTGGTGACCAAAAAGTGACATTCTTTTTGGAATCCCTGCTTTGGATAGTGAGATGTGTGATGGCCTTACCAAAGCTATTTGAGCCATTAAAAACCTTCAAAGTTTTGCTGCTCATCAGGGGATCCTAGAGGTGAACATGTTTGCATCTTAGAGATACTGTGTATGAGTCTTGGCCTATCCTACAGGTTTTGCCCTAGGCTGGAAGACCAGTCTCATGGGATTCAGGTGTAAAGCACAGATTTCTGCCTGTCAGTTTCCTGGAAAGTGGCATGGTTAATACTGGCATAAGACCCTGGATCTTGGCTCTTACTTCCTTCCAATTTACCTTAAATTTCTATCAGGTACTCGTATTGAATTGTAACAAGTTTACATTGTCTAGAATTCAGGCTGAAATTATCTGATGGCCCAGATAGGAACCATCTGCTTGAGTTGGGCAGGTAAAAAATTGTTTAAATTTACTTTACTTCCAGAATTGAATTTATTGTGGTGACATTGGTTCATGAAAACGTATAAATTTCAAGTGTACAATTCAATAAAACATCATCTGCACACTGTATTGTGCACCATCACCCCAAGCAAAGTCTATTTCTGTCCCCATTTCCCCATTTTTCCCACTTTCACCTACCCCCCAACCCCATTTCCCCCTTTCTATCTGGCTATTACCACACTGTTGTCTCTCTGTGTGTGAGGTGTGTGTGTGTGTGTGTGTGTGTGTGTGTAGTTTTTTCACTTAATCTCTTTACCTTCTTTCATCCAGCCTCCCAATCCCCTTTCCCTCTGACAGCTGTCAGTCTGTTCCATGTATCCATGCCTGTTTCTATTTTGTCCATCAGTTTATTTGTTAATTAGATTCTACATATAAGTGACATCATGTGGTATTTGTCTCTCTGACTGGTTTATTTCACTTAGCATAATAATCTCCAGGTCCATCCGTGCTGTCGTAAAAGGTAAGTTTTTTTCTATGGCCAAGTAGTATTCAATTGTGTACATGTACCACAGTTTTTTATTCACTCATGTACTGATGGGCACTTGGGCTGTTTCCAGATCTTGGCTATTGTAAATAATGTTGCAATGAATAGGGGGGTACATATATTCTGTCAAATTGTGTGTAGGGTTTCTTCAGATATATTCCTAGAAGTGGGATCACTGTGTTAAAAGGCAGTTAAATTCTTAATTTTTTGAGGCAACTCCACAGTGGTTGCACCAATCTGCACTCCTATCAATAGTGCACGGGGGTTCACTTTTCTTCACATCCTTGCCAGCTCTTATTGTTTGTTGATTTATTGATGATAGCCATTCTGACAGACATGAGATGGTATCTCATTGTAGTTTTAATTTGCATCTCTCTGATGATTAGTGACATTGAGCATTTTTTTATATGTCTATTGGCCATTGGTATGTCTTCTTTGAAGAAGTGTCTATTCAGGTGATTTGCCCATTTTTTAATTGGATTGTTTGTCTTATTGGTGTCATGTGGTATAAGTTTTTTTATATATTTTGTAAATTAACTCCTCATTAGATGTATCATTGGCAAATATGTTCTCCCATTCAGTGGGTTCCTTTTTACTTTGTTGATGGTTTCTTTTGCTGTGCAAAAGCTTCTATGTTTGATCGAGTCCCGTTTGTTAATTTTTTCCTTTGTTTCCCTTGCCTGAGGAGATATAACAGCAAAATACTGCTATGGTAAATGTCTAAAATTTTACTGCCTATGTTTCCTTGTAGGATTTTTATGCTTTTGCAATTTATATTTATGTCTTTAATCCATTTTGAATGTATTCTTGTGTATGGTGTTAATTGGTGGTCCAGTTTAATTTTTTTGCACTTATCTGTTTAGTTTTTCTGACACCATTTATTAAAAAGACTGTCTTTAACCCATTGTATGTTCTTGCCTCCTTTGTCAAATATTAACTGACCAAAATGGCGTGGGTTTATTTCTAGGCTCTCTATTCTGCTCCATTGTTCTTTATAACACTTCTTATGCCAGTACCAGGCTGTTTTAATTACTATGCCCTTGTAGTATAGTTTTATATCAGGTGGTGTGATACCTTCAACTGTGCTTTTTTCTCCTCAAGATTTTTGAGGCTATTCAGAGTCTTTTTTGCTTCCAAATAAATTTTTGGAATATTTGTTCCAGATCTATGAGATACGCCATTGGTATTTTAATGAGTATTGCATTCATCTATAGATTGCTTTGGGTAGGATGGACATTGTAATAATGTTAATTTTTGCTATCTATGAACATGGTATATACTTCCCTTATGTGTATGTTCCTTAATTTCTTTCTTCAGTATCTTATAATTTTCAAAGTACAGGTTTTTTACCACCTTGGTTAAATTTATTTCTAGGTACTTTATTTTGTTGTTGTTGTTGCAATAGTAAATAAGACTGTTTTCTAGAGTCTTTTTCTGATAGTTCATTATTGGGATATAAAAATGCCACCAATTTCTGGATATTCATTTTGTATCCTGCTACTTTGCCAAATTCATTTATTATATCTAGTAGATTTTTAGTGGAGTTTTTAGAATTTTTCTGTGTACAATATTGTTTCTTCTGTGAATAATGACAGTTTTACTTTCTCCTTTACAATTTGCATGCCTTTTATTTTTTCTTCTTGTTTAATTGCTGTGGCTAAGACTTCCAGAACTATGTTGAATAAGAGAAATGAAAATAAACGCCCCTGTCTTGTTTCTGATTTTAAGGGAAATACTTTTAGTTTTTGCCCTTTGAGTAGGATGTTGGCAGTGGGTTAGATTGTACTTTTGAAAAAATGAATAATTTTTAAACCAGTACCTAAAGCTGGAGTGACTGCTCTGCATCTGGAGAAGATAGATGTGTGTGTGTGTATGTGTGTATGTGTGTGTGTGTGTGTGTGTGTGTGAATGTGTGTGTGTATGTGTCTGCACACAAATGTTGGTTTTTATTAGCAAAATAATGCTTTGACAGAAACAATAAAAAGGTCATTATTGAAATTCTCAGTCTGTACCCAGGATGAACATAAAGTGAATAGGGGGGGGTACTAAATGAATTAGTGGGTGAAAAGGGTGGTGAGTGTGAACAGCATAGAAAAAGCACTGACTGCCTGGCTGATATGGCTCACTGGTTGAGGGTCGACCCATGCACCAAGAGGTTACAGGTTCGATTCCCGGTCCGGGCACATGCCCAGGTTGTGGTCCCAATCCTCAGTAAGGGGCATGCAAGAGGTGGCTGATCAGATGGTCTCTTTCATTGATGTTTCTCTCTCTCTCTCTCCCCGTCTCTCTTCCTCTCTCTCTAAAATCCATAAAGAAAAATATATATATATTTATATATTTATTATTTGCATTGAGAGATTATTTATTTACTATTGTATTTAGATATAGGGGGGCCTGTTTCCAAAAAAAAAAAACTGGAGGTACTTTATCTCACAGTTTGAAGTTTGAAGGGTAGAGAGCTCCCAATGAAAGGGGTAGTAAGGGGTCCTGGGGCTACAACTCAAGCATTTTGACACCAGATACCATGTTCCCCCCCCACTATACTTTACAGTCTTCTTTTTAAAAATTAATTATTTATTAATTAAATTTTATTGTTGTTACAGATGATTCTCCTTTTTTACCCCATTAACACCCTCCTCCCCATCCACCCTACCCCATTCCCAGCTTTGTTGTCCATGTCCATTGGTTATGCGTACATGCATGTAAGTACTGTGGTTTATCTCTTCCCTTCCCCCAAAACCCTCAATTGTGAGGGTTGTCTGTCTGTACTCTACTTCCATGTCTCTGGGTCTACCCTATTCATCAGACTGTTATCTTCATTATATTCCACAGATAAGTGGGATCATGTAATATTGGTCTTTTACTGCTTGGATGGTTTCACTTAGGATAATACTTTCCAGGTCCCTCCATGTCATCTCAAAGGATAAGAGATCTTTCTTTCTTACAACTGCACAGTACACAATTCTGTATATATACCACAGCTTTTTTTATCCACTCGTCTACTGTTGGACAACTGGGCTGTTTCCAGATCGTAGTTATTATATATAGTGCTGCTATGAACATGGGGGCATACATATTGTTTCTGATTGGTGTTTCAGGCATCTTAGGGTATATTCCTAAAAGTGGGATCACTGGGTCAAATGACAGTTTAATTTTTAATTTTCTGAAGTAACACCATATTGTTTTCCATACTGGTTGCACCAGTCTGCATTCCCACCAGCAGTGTACCAGAGTCCCCTTTTCTCCACACACTCGCCAACACTTGGTTGATGATTTGTTGATGGCAGCTATTCTGACAGGTGTGAGGTGACTGGTCATTGTTGTTTAAATTTACATCTCTCTGATGATTAGTGACATTGAGCATTTCTTCATATGTCTCTTGGCCATTTGCATGTCCTGTTTGAAGAGGTGTCTATTTATCTCCTCTGTCCATTTTTTAATTGGGTTCTTTGTGAAACTTTTGTTGAGTTATATGAATACACTAGATATTTTGGAAATTAACCCCTTATCTGATGTATCATTGCCAGTGATACTCTCCCATACAGTGCGTTGCTTTTCCAATTTGATGGTTGTTTCTTCTGCTGAGCAGAAGCTTTTGAGTTTGATGTAGTCCCATGTGTTCATTTTCTTTTTCTTTCTGTTGCCTTAGGTGATGTATCAGTGAAAATTCTGCTGCTTATGAATGTCCGAAATTTTTTTGCCTACATTATCTCCTAGAACTGTTATGGATTCACAGGTCCCATATAGTGTTTTATCCATTTTGAGTTTATTTTTGTGTATGGAGTAAGGTGATGGTCTAGTTTCATTTTTTTGCATGTTGCTGTTTAATTTTCCCAACACCATTTATTAAACAGGGTGTCTTTACTCCATTGTATGGTCTTGCCTCCTTTATCAAATATTCATTGAGCGTGTTGTGTGGGTCCATTTCTGGGTTCTCTGTTCCGTTCCACTGGTCTATATGCCTGTTCTTTTGCCAGTAAAAGGCTGTTTTGATTACAGTCGCTTTGTAGTATAACCTGATATCCGGTATTGTGATTCCACCTAGTTTGTCCTTCTTTTTCAGTATTGCTGTGGCTATTCGGGTCATTTTTGGTTGCATATGCACTTTTGAAATGTTTGTTCTAGTTCTGTGAAATATGTCATTAGTATTTTGATGGGGAGTGCATTGAAACTACAGATTGCTTTTGGTAATATGGACATTTTAATGTTGTTAAATCTTCCAATTCATGAACAGGGTATGTGCTTCCACTTTTTTGTATCTTCCTCTATTTCTGTTTTCAATGTCCTGTAGTTTTCTGTGAATAGGTCTTTTACTTCTTTGGTTAAGTTTATTCCTATATATCTTAACTTTTTTGCCGTGATGGTAGATGGGAATGTTTTTTCAGTTTCTCTTTGAGTTCATCATTGGTGTATAAGAATGCCGTCAATTTATTGGTATTAATTTTGTATCCTACCACTTTGCCAAATTCGTTTATTAAGTCTAGTAGATTTTTGATGGAGTCTTTAGGGATTTTTTTACGTATAACCTCATCATCTGTTAATAATGACAGTTTCACATTCTCTATTGCAATTTGGATCAGTTTTATTTTTTCTTCACGTTTGATTCTTGGGTAAGACTGCCAGTTATATGTTGAATAAGCGTGGTGAAAGTGGGCATCCCTGTTATGTTTCTGTTCTTAAGGCACATGCTTTTAGTTACTGCCCATTAAGTATGATGTTAGCTATAGGTCTTTCATATATGCCTCTATTATATCAAGATATGATCCCTCTATTCCAAGATTGCTTAGTGTTTTTATCAGAAATGGATGCTGGATTTTGTCAAATGCTTTTCCAGCATCCATTGATATGATCATGTGGTTTTTATTCTTCATTTTATTTACGTGGTGTGTCACATATTTTGATTTGCGAATATTGTACCATCCTTGTATCCCTGGGATGAATCCCACTTGGTTATGGTGAATAATAATTTTTGATGTATTGCTGGATTCGATCTGCTATATTTTGTTCAGGATTTTGGCATCTGTGTTCATCAAGTTTGGCCTGTAGTTTTCTTTGTACTGTCTTCCTCTGGTTTTGGAATTTGAATTATGCTGGCCTCAAAAAGGAGTTTGGAAGTCTTCCTTCTTCTTGAATTTTTTGAAATAGTTTGAGAAGAATGGGTATTAGTTCTTCTTTGAATGTTCAGTTAACCTTTCCCATGAAGCCATCTGGGCCTGGGCTATTGTTTGCGGGGATAGTCTTGATTACATCTTTAATTTCCTTAGTTGTTATTGGTCTGTTCTAGTTTTCTATCTCTTCCCAATCCAGTTTTGGGAGACTGTGTGTTTCTAGAAATGTGTCCATTTTCCTAGATTGTTGAATTTGTTGGCATAGAATTGTTCATAGTATTTGTTAATGATCTTTTTCTTTTTTTTTTTATTTCTGTGATGTCAGTTGTTACTTCTCCTCTTTCATTCCTGATTTTGTGTATATGAGTTCTCTCTGTTTCTTGCTGAATCGAGCTAAGGGCCCATCAATCTTGTTTGTCTTTTTCAAAACCCGCTCTTTGTTTTATTGAACTTTTGAATTGTTTTTTGGTCCCTATGTCATTTATTTCTGCTCTGATATTTACTATTTCCTTCCTTCTACTTGCTGAGGGATTTTCTTTCTGTTTGCTTTCTAGTTCTTTAAGTTGGGAGGTTAGGTAATCTATTAGAGATTTCTCTTGCTTCTTGAGGTAGGCCTGTAGTGCTATGAACTTCCCTCTCAGAACTGCTTTCAGTGCATCTCATAGATGTTGTGTTGTTGTGTGTTCAATTTCACTGGTACCAGGAAGTATTTAATATCTTCCTTGAGGAACCAAAAAATGGCGGCGGAGTGAACGGAGCTACACAGACCATCTCCCAGAACCAAACTGGAATTACAACTATAACACAGACAAATTGACGGGAAAAACCAACAGAAAAGCAGCCTGCGAGGACCATATAACGAGGGACACGGACTCCATCCCAGTAGGCTTGCGAAGGCATGAGACGGGGGCTGGGAGCCCACGGTCGGAAGTTCGGCAGCAGCCTTAGCTGGGAGCGGCGCCCTCGGGTTACACTCCCAGGCAGCTCCACAGCGCAGAGCCAGGACAGAGGCTGAAACAGCCACAGCCACTCACCTTGGGTTCCGGCAGAGGGAGGGCAGACTGGGCTGGAACTGTGTCGGGACACTCGAGGTTTGGAGGGCACTCAGAGTTTTGGCTGAGTTGCTGCCAACCAGGATGGTAGCCACATTGCTCCTTCCCAGGGCTCTGAGGAGAGGCAGCAGCCCCTCCCTCAGAGATCCAACCCCACCCTGTGGGCCATTGAAGTGCTAATTGAGGCTCACTAACAACCAGCATCTGCCCCACCCCCGTGAAAGCCCCTTGGCTGAGCACCAGAGGGAGTTTTTCAATCAACTGACAACCCAAAACTCATCAAGTAACCTAGACAGCTAGCCTCCAGGCAAAAAGCTAGAGGATAACAGTACCTTTCCTGGGCTGGCAACTTTAACCAGGAAAGTAAGACTTGACAGTGGTGTTCAACGTGGGTCCTCCCTCGCTCATCTAAACACAGGAGAGGGAGCCACCAACAGCAGAACACCAACACCCACAGGGAGAACTTGACAGGCTCCAAAGCCCACAGTGATAGCCAAAATGGTGAAACACAGAAACAGAAGCCAAATGAAAGAGCAAGACACCTCCACTGAAGATGAGATCAATGTGGAGCAATTAGGCATATTAACAGAGCTAGAATTCAGAGCCATGATCTTGAGGAAGCTGAACAGCATGAGTAAGGACACAGAGACACTGAAAATAAGCCAACTGGAAATTAAAAACCAACAAGAAGAGATAAAAAATGACATATCAGAAATGAAAAACACATTGGAAGGTTTAAAAAGCAGAGTAGAGGGAGCTGAGGACCGGATCAGTGAATTAGAAGACAGGGTAGAAAAAATCAACCAATCAGAAAAACAAAAGGAAAAAACTATTAAAAAACAGGAAGACAGCTTAAGAGAACTATGGGACAACTGGAAACGTAATAATATTCGCATAATAGGAGTCCCTGAAGAAGAAGAAAATGAGCAAGGGATAGAGAATATATTCAAAAACGTAGTGAGAGAAAACTTCCCTAATTTGGTGAAGGAAGAAGGCATTCAAGTTCAAGAAGCACAGAGAGTCCCAAGTAAGAAGAACCCAAACAGGCCCACACCAAGACACATAGTAATTAAAATGCCACAAATTAAAGACAAAGAGAGAATCCTAAAAGCAGCAAGAGATAAGCAACAGGTTAACAAAGGGAACTCCATAAGGCTCTCAGCTGACTTCTCACAAGAAACACTACAGGCCAGAAGAGAATGGCATGAAGTAATCAAAGTCATGAAAAACAAGAATCTGAATCCAAAACTACTCTACCCAGCAAGGCTATCATTCAAAATAGAAGATCAAATAAAGAGCTTCCCAGACAAAAAAAGGCTAAGGGAATACATTAGCACCAAACCAGCACTGCAAGAAATGTTAAAAGGACTGCTGTAATTAGCAGTAGAAATGGGAAGAAAAATAGAACCACACTAAACAAAAATGGCAATAAATAAGTACATATCAATAATCACCTTAAACATAAATGGATTGAATGCTCCCATAAAAGACACAGAGTAGCTGATTGGATAAGAAAGCATGACTCATCTATATGTCGTTTACAAGAGACCCACTTCTCAACAAAAGACTCACATAGGTTGAAAGTGAAGGGATGGAAAAAAATTTTCCAAGCAAATGGAAAGCAAAAAAAAGCTGGGGTAGCAATTCTCATATCTGATAAAATAGATTTCAAAATGAAGACCATAACTAGAGACAAAGACGGCCACTACGTAATATTGAAAGGATCTATCCAACAGGAAGATAAAACCTTGATAAACATATATGCACCCAATATAGGAGCACCAAAATATATTAAAAATCTTCTGGAGGACTTCCAAGGAGAAATCGACAACAATACAATCATAGCAGGGGACTTCAACACCCCGTTGACAGCACTGATAGATCCTCTAGGCAAAAAATTAGCAAGGAAACAGAGACTCTAAATGAAGCACTAGACCAAATGGATTTAATAGATATCTACAGAGAATTACACCCCAAAACTACAGAATACACATTCTTCTCAAGTGCACATGGGACATTCTCAAAGATAGACCACATGATAGGACACAAACTAAATCTCTACAAGTTCAAGAAGATTGAAATCATATCAAGCATCTTCTCAGATCACAATGGCATGAAACCAGAAATCAATTGCAACAAGAACATGCAAAGACATTTCAACACATGGAGGCTAAATAGCATGTTATTACACAATGAATGGGTCACCGAGGAGATCAAGGAAGAAATTAAAAACTTCCTGGAAACCAATGAAAATGAACACACAACACAAAATCTATGGGATGCAGCGAAAGCAGTTCTGAGAGGGAAGTTCATAGCACTACAGGCCTACCTCAAAAAACAAGAAAAATTTCTAATTGACTGTCTAACCTCTAAACTTAAAGAATTAGAAAGCAAACAAAAAGAAAACCCCAGAGCAAGTAGAAGGAAGGAAATAGTAAAGATCAGAGCAGAAATAAATGACACAGAAACCAAAAAAAACAATTCAAAGGATCAATGAAACCAAGAGCTGGTTTTTCGAAAAGATAAACAAGATTGATGGACCCTTAGCTAGACTCACCAAGAAACAAAGAGAGAGAACCCAAATACACAAAATCAGAAATGAAAGAGGAGAAGTAACAACCAACACCACGGAGATACAAAAGATCGTTAACAACTACTACGAACAACTACATGGCAACAAATTCGAATATCTAAGCGAAATGGACAAATTTCTAGAAACACACAGTCTCCCAAAACTATTCCCGGAAGAGATAGAAAACTTGAACAGACCAATAACAACTAAGGAAATTGAAGAGGTAATCAAGACTCTCCCAGCAAACAAAAGCCCAGGCCCAGATGGCTTCACGGGGGAGTTTTACTGAACATTCAAAAAAGAACTAACACCCATTCTCCACAAACTCTTTCAAAAAATTCAAGAAGAAGGAAGACTTCCAAACACGTTCTATGAAGCCAGCATAATTCTAATTCCAAAACCAGGAAAAGACACTACAAAGAAAGAAAACTACAGGCCAATATCCCTGATGAACATAGACACCAAAATCCTGAACAAAATATTAGCAAATCGGATCCAGAAATACATCAAAAAAATTATTCACCATGACCAAGTGGGATTCATTCCAGGGATGCAAGGCTGGTACAATATTCGCAAATCAATAAACGTGATACACCACATAAACAAAATGAAGAATAAAAACCACATGATCATATCAATAGATGCTGAAAAGGCATTCGACAAAATCCAGCATCCATTTCTGTTAATATCTTCCTTGATCTTCTCGATAGTCCATTTATCATTTAATAACATGCTATTTTGTGTTCATTTGCTCCAGTGTCTTTTCATGTTCTCATTGCAATGGATTTCTAGTTGCATGCCATTGTGACCTGGGAAGATGCTTGATATGTTTCAATCTTCTAGAACTTGGAGAGGCATAGTTTGTGCCCTAACATGTGCTCCATCTTTGAGAATATCCCATGTGCAGTTGAGAAGATTGTGAAATCTGTAGTTTCGGGGTGTAATTCTTTGTAGATATCTATGAAATCCATTTGGTCTAGTGCTTCATTTAGAGTCTGTGTTTCCTTGCTAATTTTTTGTCTAGAGGATCTATCCAGTGATGTCAGCGGGGTGTTGAAGTCCCCTGCTATGATTGTATTGCAATCGATTTCTCCTAGGAAGTCTTCTAGATTTTTAATATATTTTGGTGCTCCTATATAGGGTGCATATATGTTTATCAAGGTTATATCTTCCTGTTGGATAGATCCTTTCAATATTATGTAGTGGCCTTCTATGTCTCTAGTTATGGCCTTCATTTTGAAGTCAATTTTATCAGATATGAGTATTGTTACCCCAGCTTTGTTTTCCTTCCGTTTGCTTGGAAGATTTTTTTCCATCCCTTCACTTTCAACCATTGTGAGTCTTTTGTTGTGTGGTGGGTCTCTTGTAAACGACATACAGATGAGTCATGCTTTCTTATCCAATCAGCCACTCTGTGTCTTTTTATGGGAGCATTCAATCCATTTACATTTAAGGTGAGTATTAATATGTACTTATTTATTGCCATTTTTGTTTAGTGTGATTCTGTTTTTATTGCCATTTCTCCTGCTAATTACAGCAGTTCTTTTAACATTTCTTGCAGTGCTGCTTTGGTGCTAATGTATTCCCTTAGCCTTATTTTTTTTTTGTCTGGGAAGCTCTTTATTTGACCTTCTATTTTGAATGATAGCCTTGCTGGGTGGAGTAGTCTTGGATTCAGATTCTTGTTTTTCATGACCTTGATCACTTCATGCCATTCCCTGCTGGCCTGTAGTGTTTCTTGTGAGAAGTCAGCTGAGAGCCTTATGGGGTTTCCTTTGTAGGTAACCTGTTGTTTATCTCTTGCTGCTTTTAGGATTATCTCTTTGTCTTTAATTTTTGGAAGTTTGATTACTATGTGTCTTGGTGTGGGCCTGTTTGGGTTCTTCTTAGTTGGGGCTCTCTGTGATTCTTGAACTTGAATGCCTTCTTCCTTCACCAAATCAGGAAAGTTTTCTGTCACTATTTCTTTGAATATATTCTCTAACCCTTGCTCATTGTCTTCTTCTTCGGGGGCTCCTATGATGCAAATATTATTCCGTTTCCAGTTGTCCCACCGTTCTCTTAAGCTGTCTTCCTGTTTTTTAATCGTTTTTTTCCTTTGAGTTTTCGGATTGGTTGATTTTTTTCTGCCCTGTGTTCTAATTCACTGATCCGGTCCTTAGCTTCCTCTACTCTGCTTTTTAGACTGTCCAATGTGTTTTTTATTTCTGATATGTCATTCTTCATTTCTTCTTGGTGTTTTTTCATTCCCAACTGTTTGATTTTCAATATTTCTGTGTCTTTACTGATGGTGTTATGTCCTGACACATGCTGTTGAGCTTCCTCAAGATCATGGCTCTGAATTCGAGTTCTGTTAACTTGCTTCACTGCACTCCATCTCATCTTCGGTAGAGTCCTCTTGTTCTTTCATTTGGCTTTTGTTTCTGTTTTTCACCATTCCGGCTATCACAGTGGGCTTTGGAGTCTGCCAAATTTTCCCTGTGGGTGTTGGTGTTCTGCTGTTTGTGGCTCCCTCTCCTGAGTTTGGATGAGGCAGGAAGGACCCACTTTAAATACCACTGTCAATGTTAACTTTTCTGGTTAGAGTTGCTAGCCCAGGGAATGGTATTTATCTTGTGGCTATTAGTAGCGGTCACCTGAAGAACCTTGGTTTCTGAGTTGACTGAAAAACTCCCTCAGGTGCTCAGTGCAAGAGGTTTTCCTGAGGGTGGGGCAGATGCTGGTTGTTAAAGGGCCTCAACAGTGGTAACTGTTTGTTATGGAGCATATGATGGTCATATGATTAGTGGGGGTTCTGAATTCTTTTTTTTTCTTTCCTTTTTTTCTTTTTTCTATATGCAGGCAGTCACCCTCAAGTTTCTGCGAGGTGGCCACTGGATGGGGTGGGACCTCTTCCCATCGCCTAGGCTTCCTGGCCACCTGCCCATTTGGCCATGCTCCCTGTGACCACACCCGAGCCACTGAGCTGCCCTCCCACAGCCCCTGTGCTCCTCCTGGCAGTTCCCCACCCCGCCGGCCTCCCTTCTGCGGGATAGACCAGGCAGAGAAAGGACACCGCGTAGGAAAGTAAGTCCCGCTTCTTCCCCAAGCACCGCCTGGCAGTGTCCTCGCCCTGGGGTTGTTACAGGTGGGAGGCACTATTCCCCTAAAGATGCAGGATCTCAATCCTGGGGTGAGAAGGCCGCTCTGCCTCGGGGAGGGGAGAGTCAGTGCACACGAAGCACTAGCCTGGCTGCCCTCCTGGTCGGAGGGCTGGCTCGGTCCTGAGGGGATCATTAACTGCCAACCTCCGCCCACTTCGCCTCCCCTCCTCCATGCCCACTGCCTGAGCCTCTGCCCGGGCACCGCGCTGCTGTCCTCCGGGGCTGGCAGACTCTACCCCACCCGCTCTGCTGTTCTCCTGCCGCCGCTCTTCGCTCTTCGGGCTGCAAGCTTGGGTAAGACCCCCAGGAAGACCACTTCACATAACTTCCCTGGCAGAGCTACCTGTCCCCGTCTGGGGGACAGCTCATTCTGAGGTGGGCAAGTGTGGGCAAGTAGTGTGTGAGGGTGCTTTTACCACCCTCCCAGAAATTACTTTCTTTGGGGGAGATTGGACCATTCTCATAGTTTGAAAACCCGACTTGTTTGTGGCTATGAGGGACACTAGGGAGGAGGGAAGGATGGAACCTAGAGAAGCTAGCTGTTGAATTAGTGCAAATGTTTCTGTGCTCAATCTATTGACTGGGTTTCTCGCAAAGCATAGCATGATACCCAAATTATATTAGATGTTTTTTCCCAGTTTCCCTTGCATAAATCTATAATCTGATTTTAGTTCTTTTGTATTTATAAGTAATCTCAAAGATTCGTGTTTTTCTTTTTTTTTTTTTTTTTTCTGGTCACTTATTTAAATTTTATTGTTGTTACAAATGATTCTCCTTTTTTACCCCATTGAGAACCTCCTCCCCATCCACCCCACCCCATCCCCAGCTTTGTTGTCCATGACCACTGGTTATGCGTACATGCATGTAAGTGCTGTGGTTTATCTCTTCCCTTCCCCCACCCCATCTTCTGAGGATTGTTAATCTGTACCCTACTCCCACATCTCTGGGTCTACCTTGTTCCTCAGACTGTTATGTTCATTATATTTCACAAATAAGTGAGATCATATAATATTTGTCTTTCTCTGCGTAGTTTGTTTTGCTTAGCATTATACTGTCCAGGTCCCTTCATGTTATCTCAAATGATAAGCGATCTTTCTTTCTGTCTTTTTTTTCTAGTGCTCTTTTTTTGTTTTTAATTTTATTTTTGTTACAGATGTTTCTCCTTTTTTACCCCATTGACAGCCTCCTCCCTATCCCCTCCACCCCATTCCTGGATTTGTTGTCCATGTCCATTGGTTATGCGTACATGCATGTAAGTTCTGTCGTTTATCTCTTCCCTTTCCCCACAACCCTCTCTTCTGAGGGTTGTCTGTCTGTACCCTACTTCCACGTCTCTGGGTCTACCCTATTCCTCTGACTGTTATCTTCATTATATTCTGTACATAAGTGAGATCATGTGGTATTGGTCTTTTTCTGCTTGGCTTCTTTCGCTTAGGATAATACTTTCCACGTCCCTCCAAGTCGCCTCTAAAGATAAGAGATCTTTCTTTCTTACAGCTGCATTGTACCCCATTGTGTATATGTACCACAGCTTTCGTATCCATTCATCCACTGATGGACACTTGGGCTGTTTCCAGATGTAGTTATTGTGAATAGTGCTGCTATGAACATGGGGGTATACATATTCTTTCTGATTGGTGTTTAAGGCTTCCTAGGGTATATTCCTAGAAGTGGGATTACTGTGTCAAATGACAGTTTAATTTTTAATTTTTTGAGGCGACATCATATTGTTTTCCATAGTGACTGCACCAGTCTGCATTCCCACCAGCAGTTTACCAGAGTCCCCTTTTCTCCACACTCTTGCCCACACTTGTTTGATGATTTGTTGAGGGCAGCTATTCTGACAGGTGTGAGTTGACACGTCAATGTTGTTTTAATTTGCATCTCTCTGATGGTTAGTGATGTTGAGCCTTTCTTCTTATGTCTCTTGGACATTTGCATGTTTTGTTTGAAGAGGTGTCTTTTAGCTCCTCTGCCCATTTTTTGTTGGGTCTTTGTCTTCCTTTTGTTGAGTTGTATGAGTACTCTATATATTTTGGAAATTAACCCCTTATCTGATGTATCATTGCCAGTGATGCTCTCCCATACAGTGGGTTGCCTTTCCATTTTGATGGTTGTTTCTTTTGCTGTGCAGACCCTTTTGAGTTTGATGTAGTCCCGTGTGTTCATTTTCTCCTTTCTTTCTGTTGCCTTAGGTGATGTATCAGTGAAAATTCTGCTACGTATGATGTCCGAAATTTTGTTGCTTACATTTTTTTCTAGAATTGTCATGGATTCACGGGTCCCGTTTAAGTCTTTTATCCATTTTCAGTTTATTTTGTGTATGCTTTAAGTTGATTGTCTAGTTTCATTATTTGCATGTTGCTGTTTAATTTTCCCAACATCATTTATCAAACAGGATGTCTTTACTCCATTGCATGGTAGTGCCTTCCATGTCAAATATTAATTGTGCATAATGTCTTGGGTCCATTTCTGGGTTCTCTGTTTTGTTCCACTGTTCTATATGACTGTTCTTGTGCCAGTACCAGGCTGTTTTGATTACAGTCATTTTGTAATATAACCTGATATCTGGTATTGTGATCCCACCTACTTTGTCCTTTTTTTTCAAGATTGCTGTGGCTATTCGGATCATTTTTGGTTGCATATAAACTTTTGAAATATTTGTTCTAGTTCTGTGAAATATGTCATTAGTATTTTGATGGGGATTGCATTGAATCTACTGATTGCTTTTGGTAATATGGACATTTTAATGATGTTAATTCTTCCAATCCATATACAATATGTGCTTCCACTTTTTTATATCTTCCTCTCTTTCTGTTTTCAATGTCCTGTAGTTTTCTGCAAATAGGTCTTTTACTTCTTTGGTTAAATTTATTCCTGTATATCTTAACTTTTTTGCCGTGATGGTCGATGGGAATGTTTTTTCAGTTCCTTTTTCTGTGAATTCATCATTGGTGTATAAGAATGCCGTCAATTTCTTGATATTAATTTTGTATCCTACTATTTTGCCAAATTCATTTATTAAGTCTAGTAGATTTCTGATGGAGTCTTTAGGGTTTTTTATATTTAGTATCATGTCATCTGCAAATAATGACAGTTTCACTTTCTCTCTTACAATTTGGATCTCTTTTATTTTTTCATGACGTTTGCTGTGGGTAAGACTGCCAGTAATATGTTAAATAAGTGTGGTGAAAGTGGGCATCCCTGTCTTTTTTCTGTTCTTAAGGGAAACATTTTTGGTTACTGCCCATTAAATATAGTGTTGACTATGGGGCTTTCATATGTGGCCTTTATTTTGTCGAGATATGATCCCTCTGTTCCAAGATTGCTTAATGTTTTTTATCATAAATGGATTCTGGATTTTCTCAAATGCTTTTTCAGCATCCATTGATATGATTATGTAGTTTTTATTCTTCATTTTATTTATATGGTGTATCACATATTTTGATTTGTGAATATTGTACCATCCTTGCATCCCTGGGATGAATCCCAGTTGATCATGATGAATAATTTTTTTTTTTTTTTTATGTATTGTTGGATTCAATTTGCTAGTATTTTGTTCAGGGTTTTGGCATCTATGTTCAACAGGGATTTGGCCTGCATTTTTTTTTTTTTTTTGGAGTGTCTTTTTCTGGTTTTATAGTGTGAATTATGCTGGCCTCATAAAACGAGTTTGGAAGTCTTTCTTCTTCTTAAATTTTTTGAAATAGTTTGAGAAGAATGGGTGTTAGGTTTTTTTTGAATGTTCGGTAAAACTCCCCCACGCAGTCATCTGGGCCTGGGGTACTGTTTGCTGGGATAGTCTTGATTACATCTTTAATTCCCTTAGTTGTTATTGGTCTGTTCTAGTTTTCTATCTCTTCCCAATCCAGTTTTGGGAGACCGTGTGTTTCTAGAAATTTGTCCATTTTTCCTAGATTGTTGAATTTGTTGCCATATAATTTGTTATATGGCATAGTATTTGTTAATGATTTTTTTTTCTGTCGTGTCAGTTGTTACTTTTTCTCTTTCATTTCTGATTTTGTGTATTTGGGTTCTCTCTCTTTGTTTTTTGCTGAGTCTAGCCAAGGGTCCATCAATCTTCTTTATCTTTTTCAAAAACAGCTCTTTGTTTTATTGATCCTTTAAATTGTTTTTTTTTTTCGGTCCCTATGTCATTTATTTCTGCTCTGATATTTACAATTTTCTTCCTTCTACTTGCTGTGGTGTTTTCTTTCTAGCTCTTTAAGTTGTGAGGTTAGATAGTCTATTAGAGATTTCTCTTGTTTCTTGAGTTAGGCCGGTAGTGCTATGAACTTCCCTCTCAGAACTGCATTCACTGCATCTCATAGATGTTGTGTTGTTGTGTGTTCTTTTGCATTGGTTTCCAGGAATTAATTTTTTTTTTTCATCTTCTTGGTAGCCCATTTATTGTTTAATAACATGCTATTTAGCCTTCATGTGTTCCAATGTCTTTTCATGTTCTTGTTGCAATTGATTTCTACTTGCATGCCATTGTGATCTGAGAAGATGCTTGATATGTTTCAGTTTTCTTGTACTTGGAGAGACATAGTTTGTGTCCTAACATGTGGTCTATCTTTGAGAATGTCCCCTGTGCAGTTGAGAATATTGTGAATTCCGTAGTTTCGGGGTGTAATTCTCTGCAGATATCTATGAAATCCATTTGGTCTAGTGCTTCATTGAGAGTCTGTGTTTCCTTGCTATTTTTTTTTTTCTACAGGATCTATCCCGTGATATCGGCAGGGTGTTGAAGTCCCCTGCTATGATTATATTTCTGTCAATTTCTTCTTTGAAGTCCTCTAGAAGATTTTTCATATATGTTGGTGCTCCTCTATTGGGTGCATATATGTTTACCAAGGTTATGTCTTCCTGTTGGATAGATCCTTTCAATATTATGTACTGGCCTTCTTTATCTTTAGTTATGGCCTTGATTTGGAAATCTATTTGATGAGATATGAATATGAATATCCTATTATTAACATCACTGTTTTAAGCCTGCCAAATAGATTGTACTTAACCTAACTTCTAGCTGACTTTGAAGTACAATACATTACACTAAGAATAAAAGAGCAAATTCTTCATTTAAATCCTTACCTACTTCAGATTAGTGACCTCTGTATAGTCTTTATCTGTTAGAGGAGTTTAAGATAGCAACTTCTATGTAATACCCAAGTGGGAGAAGAGTCTTCCTTTTAGTCTTTTCATTTTAGCCTTGGAGGTAATTTACACAGGTGAACACTTCAGCATGCAAATAGAAATTTCTACACAGACAAACAGGATATTAACTTGCTATATCAAATTAGCAGGTTAAATAGCTTAGAGTTCTGATGGTGAAAGTCTGCCTGTGCTATATATGAATAGCTGTCACACTTGCTGTATATGATGAGACTGCAAATAGAGTCAAACTTCTTCAGAAAGATTATGATATCTTTTTCAAAATAACCATGGGTGAACTGCAGAAGAATATGCTTTTGTTAGTTGTTTTAATTTGTAAGCATTTATATTAAAATGCTAGTTATCGTTAAACTGAGGTGTAAAACAATTTAATTGTTACTTCTTATTTAACAAATGAGAGTTTATAGTCTGGGTCAGGCAGTTTGGATTGGCAGTGAGTAAGTCTGTGTTATCGACCAGAAATTGAGCAAGGGTTAGGCTAGTTAAAAGTATCAATGGGCCTGATTCTTCATCTCAGAACTTTTAAGATCTTTATCATTAGGGATTCAAACTTTATCCATTTCATTCCAAGCACAACCCTTATGCATGGGGTTCAAATAAAGTCATATCTCTGATTTTTCTAACTAGTTATTTGGGATCTTGAAGTCTTCAACTGAGCAGAAAAATCTGTACTTTCTGGGACCTATCTTCTGTATTCTCCCCTTTAAGTTTTTCAAGAACCTAAAGGGTTTCCTGAGTCCAAGGGAGACAATCCTCTTGAACAAATAAAATAGAGAGTTTAAAAAGGATATTCTAAGTTAAGCTTTGAGCATCTTGTTTGAAATTTTTGGCTAGCAGGTGTTAGAACCATTCCAAGCTGTCAGAGAGATTCAAATAATGCTGCAGGTAAAGATCAGACTTTCCTTTCTTCTTTGTTACCAGTTCTGTACCCCCAACTCAACTGATTCAGGAAGATCGATTTGATTGACCAATGATGCTGTAGTTAACAAGTGGTTGACCCAAGATTTGACCCTCAACCTGCTTGTCTCCCAAGTGCATTCTGTTGTCCCTCAACATACACTGATAAGTTTCTGTGTAGCACTGGAATTGAGATAGAGATGCAAATCAGATCAACTCAGAAAGTCAATTCTACTTGTATATTGACTCTGATTTAGAGTTTTCTTAGGAAGCCTAGTTAGTCCAAGCATTTGTCTTCGTATACTTTACAATTGCAGTGACAACTAGTACCTTGTTTTTCCCATCAAAGATTTTAGGGCACAGCCCAGTTATCTGTGGCCACGGAACCAAAGGTTTCACCTAAGCAAGACCTAGTAAGACAAGTGTTTTTTCGGTATAATGATATCTACTTTTCAAATGAATTACTTACCTATAAGTAAAGAATATCTCTGAATATAACATGAATTAATTAAATTCAGCATCTGTTTAGAGGATATTGCTAATTGATTTCTCAATAACTAACTTTCCAGTCTGGTTTTCCTTTCAGGCTAGTACCTTTGCATAGTTGTATTGGTATTGTTTTCTTTTTTTCCCTAGAGTCCTTTTTCCATCTTCCATTACTTTTCTAGATTTCTTTTTTTTTTTTTGGTGTTTCTCTCATTGTGTTATTTTTTCCACTTCTGCCAACTATGTATTCTTCATATGTCTCTAGACAGAATGAAAGGCACATAGAATTTAATGGGTTTGAGAAATCTTAGCAATTATTTAATCAAAATACCCTCTAGTACTTCAACCTGTGTTTAATATACTGGCCGAGTCAGGGATTGTTCACATGAAGAATCTGAAACTCGGATTAAAGTGACACATTTGGATATAGTAAGTTGTGGAAAGAAGATGTAAACTCAGGTTTGTAAGCCTAATGCTTTTCCTTTTTTACCATCCTGTATGTGAGTGTTTTAATAATAGAAAAATGAGGAGTGGGCCTCATGAATACAGTGGGAAGGATAAGAATGGATTTAGTGGGGAAATCCCAAAGTTTCAAGAGGAAAATCCTGGGTTGGGATAGGAGTGAGAGTTATAGGAAAAGATGAGAATATTGGGGCTTATGACAAGTTAAAAATAAATTTTAAGAAGGAAGATCACAGGATGTTGGGAGTTGTCTAGAAAGTCAGATTAAAAGAAGAATCTCAAGGGAGTCCTGAAGAGGTTGCTGCTCTTTTGTTTATTTGTTGAATTGGAGGACATTCTAAATTTCTGTAGAAAGATGTTAATAGAATTTGAACCAGTGAAAAGATTGTTTTTATCAGAAACATGACTGTGGTATCATCTATCTGAACCTCAACTTACAGAGTAGGGCTTAGATCTTCTCGAGTCCTAGGGGACTGAAGATTGCTGAACTACATAGATCTATGGCCCAAGGCAGGTGGCTCCTCAACTCTACCTCTTTTCCCAGTTAGGTGATGACCTTCCCATGTATAGGAGACTCTGAGCTGTCGAATTAGGATGGGAGTTGGATAGTTGGTAACATGCCTCTTTTGGAGTGGATGACTGAGACTTCATGTAGCTTGTTTTCCAGAAGCAGGGAAATAGAGAGTTCCTACTTTTGGTCATTCAAGCACATCCTTGTTTCAAAAGTCTGTGTCTTTATAAGCTGAAGATTCACTGGTCAGAGACTGATCTGAAAGTGGGAATGCGAACAGCATATATATATGTTTGTTCTTTGACGTTTGAACATTTAACTTTCAACCATTTTAGGCAACTTTCTGTATAGCTTTAGGGTAAAAGGAAGAAATTGATTCACCTTAGTAAGTGATTTCCATGCTAAAGCACTAGACTGCCATAGATTAGTTTTTGAAGCAGGGACAGATGATGGGGAAAGGACAGTGTATCTTTCTCCCTTGATTTATTTAGATGATCAGAGTTGTTTCAGTTCAAGTAACAAATGTTACTTCTGCCATTGATTGAATTTGTACTTCAGCCTATAGAAATTTTTGTGAAAACAAGTTAATTTCAAGCTGTGCAAATATTTTGGCTGTCACTTGCTCATAGGAACTTAAAGTGTGTTTTCATTAAATAGTTCACAGGTTCGGAGAAGTAGAAGCAGAAACAGATAACTAAAAGTTTTTATTAAACAGAGGCCAAATTTTAATGATATCAAGAAATTTCATTTAATATGCAGTTGGCTGATCTTTCAATTAAATGTTTTGTTGCTTTATTTAAAAAAATTAACTCACTCATTTTTGTATATATCATTTTTTAAAAGGCTTACATCAAACGGCACAGGTTTCTAGGTAAAGTACTCTCTTGTGAAATTAATTTTTCTGCTCTTTATTTAGTTTTGTGTAGCACTTACTCTTAAAATTTCGTACTGGTCTACCTGCCATTACTTTGTTTGTAACAGAAAATTTCTTTCTTTTATTGTATAATCTCTTTTATATGAAAATGTGAGAATAAGTGAATCTGTAGAGACACATATCAGATTAGTAGATGCCAGAAAGTGTGGTAGAAAGAATAGGGAATGACTGCATCACGGGAATAGGGTTGCCTTTCAGGGTGATGAAATATTTTGGGACTAGAAAGAGGTGATCATTGCACAGCGTTGCAAATGTACCAAACGCTACTTAAGTTTTTACTTTAAAATGATTAATCTTATGTCAGTGAACTTTACCCACTAAAAAAAGAAAACACTCTCATAATAATCAATACATAAAATGATCAAGCAAAGATCAGGCTACACATTTTAAAATAAACCAATTGGGCTCATTTAAAACATGTCATCTGGTGAAAATTTAGATGGTTATTTTGAGATTTATCTAGTTTCTTGAGGTACGCTTATATTGCCATAAATTTTCCTCTTAGAACTGCTTTTGCTGTGTCCCATAGATTTTTTAAGTTGTCATGTTATCATTTTCATTTCACTCAAGATGTCTGTTAATGTCTTTCTTGATCTTACTGTTAACTCACTCATTATTTAGTAGCATGTTATTTAGCCTCCATGTGTTTGTGTGTTTTTCAGGTATTTTTTGTCATTGATTTCTAGTTTAATACCATTGTGGTTGGAGAAGATATGTGAAATTATTTAAGTCTTTGTAAATTTATTCAGGCTTGTGTTATGGCCTAACATGTGGTCTATCCTGAAAAATATTCTATATACACTTAAAAAAATGTGTATCCTGCAGTTTTGGGGTGTAATGCTCTGAAAATACCAAATGAATTCTCTGAAATGCTCTGAAAATATCAAATACATTTTGCCAGGTATTAAACATATTTGTTGTTTACTTCTTTATTTTTTTGGAAGATTAATTCACTGATGTCAATGCAGTAGTAAAAACCTCTACTATGATTGTTTCAATATTTGCTTTATATATTGGGGCTCCTATGTTGGGTGCATAAATGTTTACAAGGGTTATTTTCTCTTGTTGCATTGATCCTAATATCACTATGTAATGACATTCCTTTTCTCTTGTTTTAAAATTTTTTTGTCTGATATAAATATTGCTATACTGACTTTTTTTGTTTGTTTGCATATGCACAAAATACTTTTTTCATTCCTTTTTTTCCATCTGTGTGCATCTTTCATTCTGAGATGGTTCTTTTGTAAACAGCAAATGTAGGGGTCTTATTTTTTTATCCATTCATCTACCTATGTCTTTTGATTGAATCGTTTAGCCATTTACTTTTTTAATTTAAATCCTAAAAGGATATATATTTTCCATATATATTCAGATAGAGTGGGAGGGGGAGAGAGAAAAAGAGAGAAACATCAATGTAAGAGAGACACAGTGACTGGTTGCTTCCCACAGGACCCGACCAGGGCCAGGGACCAAACCTCAACCAAGGTACGTGCCCTTGACAGGAATTGAACTTGTGACTCTTTGGGGGCTGATGCTCTAATCACTGAGCAAAACCAGCCAGGGCATAAGCCATTTACTTTTAAAGTGATTATTGATGGGTACACACTTATGCCATTTTATTTTTTAAAATTTTGTTTTCTCTCCCCAACTTTTTTTTTTTTCTTTATATAGAAGTCCCTTTACATTTATTGTAATATGTGTTTGTTGGTGATTGAACTCCTTTAGCTTGCCTTTCTGATAGCCCTGCTGGGTAGAGTAGTCTTGGTTGTAGGCTCTTCTTTTTCATCACTTTGGATATTTGTGCCAATCCCTTTCTGGCCTGAACTATTTCTGTTGAGAAAGCACCTGACAGTCTTAGAGGAGTTCCCTTATAGGCAACTATCTGTATTTCTCTTGCTGCTTTTTTGATTCCCTCTATGTTTTTAGTCTTTGCCACTGCAATGATAATGTAGGTCTCTTTGGGTTCATTTTGGTTGGGACTCTCTGTGCTACTTTTATGTGTTGTTCCTCCTCCCCAGGTTAGAAAACTTTTCAGCCAGTCTTACTTCAAATGAGTTTATAATTTTTTTGCTCTCTCTGTTCTTCTTGTACCTCTATGATGTGGATGTTGCTATGCTTCATGCTTGTCACAGAAGTCCTTTAAACTGAGACTCTTAAAAAATAATTCTTTTCTCTTTTTGTTTCTTTAATTGAGTGTTTCCTAATACCTTGTCATCTAAATCAATGATTTGATTCTCAGCTTCATCTAATCTGTTCTTGATTTCTTCTAAGTTATTCTTTAATTCATTTATTGTGTTCTTTACTGCTGACTGTTTTCTTAATAGTATTTTTGTACTTTTTCATGCCTGCTATTTGATGAAATTCTCACGATGTTCCTTGTGCATCCATGTAACCATTCTCTTGCACTCTATATCTCTCATAGATATCTTGCATCCTTTACACTTATTTCATTTCTGGAGTTTTCTCCTGTCTTTTTTATTTGAGGCATGTTTCTTTGTCTCCCCACTTTGGCTGCCTCATTGTATTGATTTCTGTGTGTTAGGTAGATCTTCTATGCCTTCCAGTGTTTGTAGAATGGCTTTATGTAGTAGGCGTCATGTGAGGCTCAGTGGCATAGTCTTTCTGATCACACACACAACATGTCACTCGTGTATGTCATATAAGTTATCCTTTTTCACAGGATGTAAGGTAGCATGGCAGGCAACATGAAGTCAGGATGGTGGGGCAAATGCATTCTCCAGGCTGATGCCCAATCGATTGGAGTGCTCAACCAAGAAATGATGTCATCTGTGAGCAGTGTGGGAGATGGACTCAGCACAGGGAAGGGACCTTGGATGCCATCTCTTCAGCTCTTTCTCCAGAGACACACACAATAGTCTCTCCTTATAGGACTCCAGTCCATTCCTAACTATTCTTTTTTCATAGGCCAATAATGAGTGACGGGAATGAGATATGTGTTCTGGAACTTTAAGAGGACACCTGGATTTCTAGCAGACTCCTGTCTCTCCCTGGCAGATAGAAGCCTTGATCATTTTTGCAGAGAGATGTTATGTGGGTTTGCCTTCCTGGATCTAGTGGTCCAGGCTGGGGTGCTCGACATGGGGTGGAGACCCCATGCTTCTCTGGAAGTGGGGACGTGTGCAACTATGATTCTCTACCACCACATGTGGATGTGGGGCCAGCCCAGTTTTATCTGCACCCCTTCTACCAGTCTAGCTGTGGCTTCTTCTATAAATCCTTGGTTATAAGACTTGTGTTTAGCTAGTCTTCAGTTGGCTGTTCAGGTTGGTAGTTGTGATTCCATTTTAGTCCTGGGAGGGAGGGTGTGTAACTTTCACCTCTGTTGCTCTATCTTGGATTCTCCCCCAATGCCCCCAACTTTTTTTAATGCACTGTAGGGGTTCACTGTTTAAGATACGATGAGGTGAAGTATTTTAAGTGAGAAAGCCTTTATAACATTCAAATTTATTTACTAATTTATTTTAAGTAGATTTAACATCTAATAAATTGTTCAGGTCAAACTAACAAAATTAGGTTTGAGGGTACATGTTCTTGTTTTAATTTAGACTAAGGCACGTTACTTTTTATGACTTAATTACAATCTAGTGATTTGGGAGTAGCTAAACATAGACTAAGAATTCTAACAGTTAAATTTTGATTATGTCCTGATTTTTCCTTGTCCATACTTGATTACTTAAGGATACAGTTATTTCACAACATGCAGCCTGACAGAAAAGACACCTGAAAAGCAAAGCAAAGAAATTCAGCTTCCACTTGTGTATGTACAAAAAATGTCTCAAGACACAGAAATAAATAAGGAATGTGACTGAGATGATGTATCTACATATTCAGCACATCTTTCTGTGCAAACATCTGTGGAAGGATGAATCAAACAAGGCAAATCAGAGCAGAGAAAGAATGTACAACTTATTCCAAATGAGTTAAAGCAGTATTTTGGTGAAATTTGTGAAAGCTACAAAAGTACTGCTTCTCCTGAGGAAAAGACACTACATGATAACTCTAAAGAAGTAACAAGCTTAAGACAAATACCTTCTAATATGACAAATAATACACCTGATTGTGAGGAAAAAGATGCATTTGGAATGTCTGTCTCTGCAGGGTTCTAAACAAAAAGAGCCTGAACCAAAAGAACCTGCTCTCAGATATGTTTTTTCATCTAATTCAGTCTCTGGGCCCTTGGATGATGCTTCCTGGTCATTTTCTAACCTTTGTTTAAATGAAAAGAAATTACACTCTGAAAATAATCACAAACCAGACACTGAGCATGATTTTAAACAAAAGGAGGAGACTTTTCATAAAGGTGAAGAAAAAGCTGTAAGGAAGTCAGTTAAATTTGAAGTGAAAGAAGACCAAGAGTTTGATATGCAGATGACAAAATATATGAACCCAGATACCACTAATTGGAAATCTGGCATCAGATATATGTCTGAGTCCAGTGATTCACAAAGCCTTTTCGGTTTGGCTCTTGCCTACTGTGATCGAGTAAAACACACAATTCAAATGAGTAGGTGAAATATCTCTGCCGTCACGAATACTCATACTCATAAGGAAACAAAGCCAAAACCAGACTTGTTGCAGAAGCTGTTATATGCAGACAGTCACAGTGCTGGTACCTGTGAAAGCTTGGAAACTGAATTAGAAGATGCAAGTTCCTGTCCACCAGAGAGTGAGAGAACACCTCACGTATATGTCAGTGAAGAATTACAGCAAGATATGTAAGAGTGACATAGACATGTTCAAAGAAGAGATCCTGGCTTTGAAGAAGGAGAAAGTTCAAGTTCAGAAAGAGGTAGAGAGTCACATGCTGCTACGCTTTGTTTTTTCTCTTTATCAATTTTCTTCTTTGTTCTGATTTTCCACTTCTAAAAGGAGTTTGTGTGTAAAATGAGGTTGTCTAAATATGTAATTGTGTGCATAAATAGATTATTTCTGTCATAGAAATTATAGAAATTGAGGAAAACATCATGTTTGTTTCTTAACTAATTTAATACTCTCTGTTTGTCTTCCCTGTTATCTGGGAAACTAATTTAGCTATATACTATGTGACTTTCTGAATCAGAGAAAAGTATAAAGAAAATTGCTTTAAAAATGTAATAAGCGCTTGGATTTTTTTAAAGTCCATTGGCCAAATATCAGTTGCGTGCCATTAACAATAAAGTGGGAAGAAGCCATGATTGAAAGAAGGGATAGAAATAAATACCCCAGCTAAACTTCTTTATCTTTGTGCTTTAATGTGTGGTCTTCTAGGCTTTACTCAAAGCCTCGGAACTTATAATCCCAACATGATCATTGAGATATATTTCTATTTATGTATTTTATTTTTATTTTAGTTAAAGTTTACATTCAATATTGTAGTAGTTTCATGTGTACAGCATAGAGGATCGATAATCATATACTTTACAAAGCAGTCCCCCTGGCATTTCAAGCACTCACCTGGCTCTACATGTAATTATTTAATATTATTGAGATATTTTTTTACAATAAATATATATACTTTCACATATACTTTTTATCACCACTTTAAAATGTTTCTGGTGAGTCAAACTTTTACATTACATTGTTTAATAAGTGTGGTATGGCTATAGAAAGGAGCAAAATCTTATCATGTGAAACAGCATGGATGGACCTAAAGAGTATTTTGCTAAGTGAAATAACTCAGACAGACAAAGATAAATACCATATGATTTCACTTATTCGTAGCATGTAAAGAGTAAAATAAATAGACAAAATTAAAACAGACTCATAGACAACAGAGATCAGATTGATGGTTGCCAGAGGGAAGAAAGTTTAGGGGACTGAGGAAAGAAGGTCAAGGCATTAAGAAGCGCAAATTGGGAGTCACAAGATAGTCATGGGGATGTAAAGTACAACACAGGGAATATGGTCAATAGTATAGTAATAAATATATGTGATGCCAGGGGTTACTTGAGATATCAGGGGGATCACTTTTTAAAGTATATGAATGCCTAACCATTATACTGCACAGCGGAAATTAATATTAAATGTAAACTGTAACTGAAAATTTAGAAAAAATTTTTTAAATATGGAATAACTTCAAAAGCAAAAGCATTTTAAATTTTGTCATGCATGATTCTTATCACATAGGTTGCATAAATTATTTGCAATAAAATCAGTAGTTATCTCTAAAGAAGAAAACTGAGTTTTTAGGTACATTAACACTTAAAGATAGAAAAATTGGAGATATTATTCTCCTTTAAAAGAAAAAGTGGATGAGCCCTTTCATTACCTAAAGCATTAAATTATTTTCCCAAAGTCATACTAAATTTATCTGATGGATGAATTTTCTGTTCATTTGTCTGACTCAGCATTATAGAATGTACCATCTCTTTTGGTGCCATGAAATGCTGGTGATA
The DNA here is from genome assembly GCF_014108415.1 of Molossus molossus. Classification (NCBI taxonomy): domain Eukaryota; kingdom Metazoa; phylum Chordata; class Mammalia; order Chiroptera; family Molossidae; genus Molossus; species Molossus molossus. The sequence continues at coordinate 45,650 of NW_023425387.1, read as the reverse complement.
CATCTTTAGAACTTTGGACAGATCATTGGCTTTATTTTTATTATCAGTAAAAAGGGGGCTAAAGTGAGCAAGTACTTCTATATCCTCTAGCTATAAAATTATACAGGTATTGTACATGCAATTTGGGCAGCATTACTCATTCTCCACAATTCTACAGTAACTAACAGTTCATCAGTTTCATTCTGCTCCTGTGTTGTGGTAAAATTTCGTTTATATATTCTATGAATTTCATCACTTTTTTGATACCCTCACAAATCTTAAAGAAAAAAGAAATTGTAAAGGCAGCGGGGGAAAGGATATCTTCTCGCAGAGAGAAAAGAAACCTCCCTATTTGTTTCCTGAAGCGTAGTGTCGCATCCTCTGCTATGGCAGTGGAATGCAAAACCCAGGTGGGAAGACAGGGGAGGATGTATTCTGCATCTGTCTTTTTATGTCTCTGACTCTGCTGGACCAATGTGGACGGGTGCAGGGAATGTGAGGTAGCAAAGAGCTGATGTGCTGTGAATAAGAGCACAAAATTAACAAAACCCTTTTCAAAATCTCTGCAAATTCTGCTTCATTTCCTGAAAAGGAAATGAAGCAGAATTTACAATAATTTCAATAACCTGTCATTATAAAATTAAAGAAAATGCAAAGATATTTTTATTAATTAAAGTCATGGCAATTAAACTGAGCGCCAAATGATAAAATGAACAAAAACACTAAAGGTCTTTTTAATGAATAAAGTAATAACATTATTTTTAATATCAAACTTTTATCAAAGATTGAAGACATATTTCCAAGACTCTGAAAATCATATGATCCTAGAATTACAAATGAGAATTCAGCTCATTATTTGAGCTTCAGAGATTATTGAAACAAAGATGATGTCCAAATCCACAGCCTGTTTCTACTAATGCATAATCATTTCATTTTTAACATTAACTGATAATTATCTCGAGCTTCTGGGTTTTAAACAAGTTAAACCCTGTTGACTACAATTAAAAATAAATTTTAAGAAAAGTAAAGTTAAGTGAATTCAGTTCAGATTCCCCTTTTTATGGTCAATGATTTATTGATAAAGCAAAAGGACTAGGAGAGAAAGTTTGATGGGAAAAGCAGTTTCAGGATTTATACAGCTCATGATAAGGTAGATCCTAATGTAAACAAATGTTTGTGTTTTTAAAAAATATGTTTTTATTGATTTTAGAGAGAGAGGAAGAGAGAGGGAGAGGAGGACAGGGCAGGAAAGAGAGGCAGAGAGAAACACTGATGTGAGAAACATTAATTGGCTGCCTCCTGCATGCACCCAGACCGGAGATCAAGTCTGCAACCTAGGCATGTGCCCTGCCTGGTGATCGCGGGCTCTGCCTCGGGGAGAGTCCGGAGAGTCGGTGCACAGGGAGCACTAGCCGGCCGCCCTCATGGTCAGAGGGCCGGCTTGGTCCTGAGGTGACCATTAACTGCCGACCTCCGCCCACTTCGCCTCCCCTCCTCCATGCCCACTGCCTGAGCCTCTGCCCGGGCACCGCGGTGCTGTCCTCCGGGGCTTGCGGACTCTGCCCCACCCGCTCTGCTGTTCTCCTGAGGCCGCTCTTCGCTCTTCGGGCTGCAAGCTTGGGTAAGACCCCCAGGAAGACCACTTCACATAACTTCCCTGGCAGGGCTACCTGTCCCCGTCTGGGGGACAGCTCATTCTGAGGTGGGCAAGTGTGGGCAAGTAGTGTGTGAGGGTGCTTTTACCACCCTCCCAGAAATTACTTTCTTTGGGGGAGAGCGGACCACCTCATGGGTTGAAAAGCCGACTTGTTTGTGGCCATGAGGGACACTAGGGAGGAAGGAAGGATGGAGCCTAGAGCAGCTAGCTGTTGAATTATGAAAATATTCCTGTGCTCAACCTATTGACTCGGTTTCTCGCAAGGTATAGCATGATACCTAATTTAAATTAGAAGTTCATCCCCAGTTTCCCCTGGGTAAATCTATAATCTGATTTTAGTTGCATTGTAATTATAAGTAATCTCAAAGATTCACTTTTTGTTTTGTTTTTGTTTTCTTTTCTGGTCACTTATTTAAATGTTATTGTTGTTACCAATGATTCTCCTTTGGATGCGTACATGCATGTAAGTTCTGTGGTTTATCTCTTCCCTTCCCCCACAACCCTCTCTTCTCAGGGTTGTCTGTCTGTACCCTACTTCCAAGTCTCTGGGTCTACCCTATTACTCAGACGCTTGTGTTCGTTACATTCCACAAATAAGTGAGATCATGTGGTATTGGTCTTTGTCTTCTTGGCTTGTTTTGCTTAGGATAATGCTTTCCAGGTCCCTCCATGTCATATCAAAGGATAAGAGATCTTTCTTTCTTACAACTGCACAGTTCCCCATTCTGTATATGTACCACTGCTTTTCTATCCATTTGTCTACTGATGGACACTTGGGCTGTTTCCAGATCTTACCTTTTGTAAATAGTGCTGCTACAAACATGGAGGTACATATATTTTTTCTGATTGGTGTTTCAGGCTTCTTACGGTATATTCCTAAAAGTGGAATCGCTGGGTCAAATGGAAGTCCAATTTTTAATTTTTTTAGGTAACACCATATTGTTTTCCATAGTGGCTGCACCAGTCTGCATTGCCTTGGGTCCATTTCTGGGTAATCTATTCTGTTCCATTGGTCTATATGCCTGTACTTGTGCCAGTACCAGGCTGTTTTGATTACAGTGGCTTTGTAGTATAACCTGAAATCTGGTACTGTGATTCCTCCAACTTTTTTCTTCTTTTTCAAGATTGCTGTGGTTATTAGAGGTCTTTTTTGAATCCACATGGACTTTTGAAGTATTTGTTCTAACTCTGTGAAGTATGCCATTGGTATTTTGATGGGGATTGCATTAAATCTATAGATTGCTTTGGGTAATATGGACATTTTAATGATGTTAATTCTTTCAATTCATGAACATGGTATGTGCTTTCACTTTTTTATATCTTTCTCTATTTCTTTTTTCAATGACCTGTAGTTTTCTTTGAATAGGTCCTTTATTTCTTTGGTTAAGTTCATTCCTACGTATCTTAATTTTTTTGCCACAATGGTAAATGGGATTTTTTTCATAGTTTCTCTTTCTTTGAGTTCATTATTGGTGTGTAAGAATGCCTTCGATTTCTTGATGTTAATTTTGTATCCTACTACCTTTCCAAATTCATTTATTAAGTCTAGTAAATTTTTGATGGAGTCCTCAATGTTTTCTACATATAGTATCATGTCATCTGCAAATAATGACAGTTTCACTTCCTCCTTTCCAATTTGGATCCCTTTTATTTTTTCTTCCTGTCTGATTGCTGTGGCTAAGACTTCCAGTACTATGTTCAATAAGAGTGGTGAAAGTGGGCATCCTTGCCTTGTTCCTGTTCTTAAAGGAAATGCTTTTAGTTTTTGCCCATTGAGTATGATGTTGGCTGTAGGTCTTTCATATATGGCCTTTATTATGTCTAGATATGATCCCTCTATTCCCACACTGCTGAGTGTTTGCTGGATTTTGTCAAAGGCTTTTTCGGCATATATTGATATGATCATGTGGTTTTTATTCTTAATTTTATTTATGTGGTATATCATGTTTATTGATTTACAAATATTGTACCAGCCTTGCATCCCTGGTATGAATCCCACTTGGTCATGGTGGATAATTTTTTGGGTGTATTGCTGGATCTGATTTGCTAGTATTTTGTTCAGAAATTTGGCATTTATGTTCATCAGGGATATTGGCCTGTAGTTTTCTTTCTTTCTTTTTTTTTTTTTGTAGTGTCTTTTTCAGCTTTTGGAATTAGAATTATTCTGGCTTCATAAAATGAGTTTTGAAGTCTTACTTGTTCTTGAATTTTTTGAATTAGTTTGAGGAAAATGGGTGTTAGTTCTTCTTTGAATGTTCAGTAAAACTCCCCCGTGAAGCCATCCGGGCCTGAGCTTTTGTTTGCTGGGAGAGTCTTGATTACATCCTCTATTTCTTCTGTTGTTATTGGTCTGTTCAAGTTTTCTCTCTTTTCCTGGTCAAGTTTTGGGAGACTATGTGTTTCTAGAAATTTGTCCATTTTGCTTAGATTGTCAAATTTATTGCCATATAATTGTTCATAATAATTGTTAAAGATTTTTTTGTATTTCTGTGGTGTCAATTGTTACTTCTCC
>NW_023425387.1:0-41002 GCF_014108415.1 Molossus molossus | reverse complement strand
ATGATTTGGGTGGAGGTCTTTATTGGTTTTATTATGTCAATATGATCCCTCTATTCCCCATTGCTAAGCATTTTTATCAGAAATGGGATCCTGATTTGTCAGATGCCTTTCAATACATCTATTGATATGATCATGTGGTTTTTATTATTCATTTTATTTATGTGGTGTATTATATTTAGTGATTTGCAAATATTGTACCAGCCTTGCATCCTTGGATGAATCCACTTGGTCATGGTGAATAAGTTTTTTTCATATATTGCGGATCCATTTGCTAGTATTTTTGTTCAGGATTTTGGGTGTCTATGTTCATCAGGATATTGGCCTGTAGTTGTCTTTCTTTGTACTGTCTTTTTCTGGTATTGAATTAGAATTATGCGGGCCTCATAAAACTAGTTTGGAAGTCTTCCTACTTCTTTGAATTTTTTTGAAATAAGTTTGAGGGAGGAATGGGTGTTAGTTCCTTTTTGAATGTTTGGTAAAACGTCCCCATGAAGACATCCAAGCCTTTTGGTTGCTGGGAGAGTCTTGATTACATCTCAATTTGGTTTTGTTGTTACTGGTCTGTTCAGTTTTCTATCATTTTCCCACGGGGTTCCAGTATTTGGGGAGACTATGTGTTTTCTAGAAATTTGTCCATTTCACTTAGATTGTCAAATTTGTTGCCATATAGATTGTTCATATTAGTTGTTAATGATCTTTTGTATTTCTGTGGTGTCAGTTGTTACTTCTCTTTCATTTCTGAATTTTGTGTAGTTTGGGTTCTCCTCTCTTTGTTTCTTGGTGAGTCTAGCTAAGGGTCCTATCAATCTCGTTTATCTTTTTGAAGGACCAGCTCTATGTTCATTGATCCTTTGAATTGTTTTTTTTTTTTTTGGTCGCCATGTCATTTATTTCTGCTCTGATCTTTACTATTTCCTTCTTTCTACTTGTTCGGGGGGTTTTCTTTTTGTTTGCTTTCTAATTCTTTAAGTTGTGAGGTTAAATAATGTATTAGAAATTTTTCTTGCTTCTTGAGGTAGGCCTGTAGTGTTACAAACTTCTTTCTCTGAACTGCTTTTGCTGCATCCCACAAATTTTGTGTTGTTGTGTGTTTATTTTCATTGGTTTCCTGGAAGTTATAAATTTTTTCCTTGATCTTCTTGGTAACCCATTCATTGTTTAATAACATGCTATTTAGCCTCCATGTATTCAAATGTCTTTGTCTGTTCTTCTTGCAATTGATTTCTAGGTACATGCCATTGTGATCTGAGAGGATGTTTGATATAATTTCAATCTTCTTGAACTTGTAGAGACTACTTTGTGTCCTAATATGTGGTCTATCTTTGCGAATGTCCCATGTGCACTTGAGAAGAATGTGAATTCTGTAGTTTTGGGGTGTAATTCTCTGTAGATATCTATCAAATTCATTTGGTGTAGTGCTTCATTTAGAGTCTGTTTCCTTGCTAATATTTTGTCTAGAGGATCTATCCAGTGATGTCAGCGAGGTTTTGAAGTCCCCTGCTATGATTGTATTGCTATAAATTTCTCCTTTGAAGTTCTCCAGAAGATTTTTAATATATTTTGTTACTCCTATATTAGGTACATATATATTTATCAACGTTATATCTTTCAGTTGGACAGATCCTTTCAGTATTGTGTAGTGGCCTTTGTTGTCTTTAGTTATGGCCTTCATTTTGAAATTTGTTTTATCAGATATAAATATTGCTACCCTGGCTTTTTTTTTCTTTTCTTTTGCTTGAAAGACTTTTTTTTTATTCCTTCACCTTCAACTTATGTGAGTCTTTTGTTGTGAGGTGGGTCTCTTCTAAACAACATATATATGAGTCATGCTTTCTTATCCAATCAGCTGCTATGTGTCTTTTTATCAGAGCATTCAATCCATTTACATTTAAGGTGATTATTTATATGTACTTATTTATTGCCATTTTTGTTTAGTGTGGTTATATTTTTATTTCTATTTTTTCTACTAATTACAGCAGTCCTTTTAACATTTCTTGCAGTGCTGGTTTGATGCTAATGTATTCCCTTAGCCTTTTTATTTTTGTCGGGGAAGCTCTTCATTTGACCTTCTATTTTGAATGATAGCCTTGCTGGGTAGAGTAGTCTTGGATTCAGATCCTTGTTTTTTATGACCTTGGTTACTTCATGCAATTTTCTTCTGGCCTGTAGTGTTTCTATTGAGAAGTCAGCTGATCACCTTATGGGGGTTCCTTTGCAGGTAATTTGTTGCTTATCTCTTGCTGCCTTTAGAATTCTCTCTTTGTCTTTAATTTTTGGCATTTTAATTACTATGTGTCTTGATGTTGACTTTTTTGGGTTCTTACTTGGGGCTTCCTGGGCTTTTTTTTTTTTTTTTTTTATCCTCACCCGAGGATATTTTTCCATTTTTTGTACAGATAGAGTGGGAGGGAGAGAGAGAGAGAAACATCGACGTGAAGGGACACATCGAGTGGCTGCCACCCACACGACCAGCCAGGGCCAGGGACAAACTGAAACTGAAGTACCTGCCCTTAGCGGGAACTGAACCCGGGTCTCTCCCGACCGCAGGCCGACGCTCTAACTGCTGAGCCAAACTGGGCAGGGCTTCCTGGGCTTCTTGAACTTGAATGCCTTCTTCTTTCACCAAATTAGGGAAGTTTTCTGTCACTATTTGTTCAAATATATTCTCTAATTCTTGCTCATTTTCTTCTGCTTTGGGGATTTTTATAATGTGAATATTATTATGTTCCCAATTGTACCACTGTTCTCTTAAGCTGTCTTTCTGTTTTTTGATTAAGTTTTCCTTTTGGTTTTCTGCTTGGTTAATTTTTTTTTTTACCTTATCTTCTAATTCACTGATCTGGTCCTCATACTTTTCTACTCTGCTGTTTAGACCTTTCAATGTGTTTTTTATTTCTGATATGTCATTCTTTATTTCTTCTAGGTGGTTTTCAATTTTAAGTTGATTGATTTTCAACATTTTTATGTCTTTACTCATGGTGTTGATGTCCTTACTCACGCTGTTGAGTTTCCTCAAGATCATGGCTCTGAATTCTAGCTTTGTTAACTTGCTTAATTGCACCATATTTATCTTATCTTTGGTAGAGGTCTCTTGGTCTTTCATTTGGCATTTGTTTCTCTGTTTTACCATTTTGGCTATCTCAGTGGGCTTTGGAGTCTGACAAATATTCCCTGAGGGTGTTGGTGTTCTGCTGTCTGTGGCTCCCTCTCCTGGGTTTGGATGAGGCGCCCATGTTAAACACCACTGTGAAGTCTTTCTTTCTTGGGCAGAGTTGCAAGCCCAGGAGTGGTTCAGTTATTCTCCAGCTTTTTGCCTTGAGGCTATTAGTTGCTGTTACTTGAAGAGCCTTGAGTTCTTAGTTGAATAAAAAACTCCCTCAGGTGTTCAGCTTAAAAAGATTTCTGGAGGGTGGAGCAGATGCTGGTTTTTAATAAGCCTCAATTTGTGGGAGTCTGTTTGCATGGCATCCATTTTGCTAAAATCTGCTCTGCCATCTCCTGCCCCAAGGCAGGATATCTCTGCATCTCTGCATACAATGTTTCTGCATTCCTTTAAGTAACCATTTACTCAGCCAGTTATGCTCTGTTTGTCTTTGGTTCCACCTGTGATATTTACATGATATTTTCTTGAAATTGCTTCGGGGTGGTTACCACAAACATCACTTGGCAACAAATGTTCTTGTTTTTCTGCTTCTTGCCCTATATATACTGTGGATCTCCCCAGAATAAACTAGACTTGATCAGAGCCCTGTCTTGTCTCCATTTCTCGTCTCTTGTCCCTCCTCATCCTCACTCCCCCTCTAGAGTCCTCCTTGCTCGACCTGCAGGACTGGTCATCAATTTGCATTTCAATGGCCTACTGGGTGGGGTTTAATCTCTGAGGGTGGGGCCACTGCCTTTCCTCAGAGCCCTGGGAAAAAGTAATATGGCCACCATCCTGGGTGACTGCAACTCAGCAAAAGCTCTGAGTGCCCTCCAAATCCCGAGTATTTCCAGTTCAAGTCCTGTCCGGGCTTCCTCTGCCAGAGCCCAAGGTGAGTGGCTGTGGCTATTTTTGTGCTCTGTCCCAGCTCTGTGCTGTGGAGCTGCTTGAAACTGTAACCCTGAGGGCTCTGCTCACAGCTAAGACTGCTGCTATTTGTGGGCTCCCAGCCCTTGTCTCATACCTCTGCAATCCTGCCAGGATCAAGTCAGTGACCTTAGTTATATGGTACTCACAAACTGCTTTTCTGTTGCTTTTCCTTGATGATTTGTCTTTATTTTAGTTGTAATTCCAGTTTGGTCCTGGGAGATGGTCTTTGTAGCTTCCACTCACTCCACTGCTATTTAACTATTTTCTGGACTACTTCTTAACTTTTTGTAAATCTATATCTATTTTAAAATAAGAAGCTTATTTAAATATGTGACCACAATAAAAAGTTAACATTGCAAACTGATTCTAGCCTCAAATACTTTATTTTGCCTCTATCTTCCCTCTCTTTATAATAGTATGAGAAGCCTTTAATTTATCTACTCATTGCTCATCTCTGTTGCTCTCTCATCCTCAATAGAATTCTTCAAAAACTGAGTTAGTTTGGATCTTCAAAGAAGCAGAAGCCAAGTTGGGATGAGACATGTAAGAGATTTCTTAGTGAAACACCAGGGAGGAAACAGATGAGGAGAGTTTTCAGACCATGACTCTGGCCTAGCACATGTCAAAGGTAAGGACAATGCAGAGGGTTTGCTCAGGAGATTCTCAGACTATAGCACAGTTCTATGAGAGTGCAGGCAGGGCAATGGGAGTCCTCAAGTCATTCTTCAGAACAGTCAGGACTTTCCCAGAACTGAACTTGCTCCCAACTAATACACTGAACCCATGGAGTCCAGTTTGTTAGTTGGGAGCATCCCAAAGGAAGCATGGTCTCAGTGCTGACAAGGAGTTTCTCTATGCTTTTGGAATCATGCATAGTCTCCATTACTACCACAAGGGGTAAGTTATTCATGAATCTACAGTACTAGTCCTGGGATAACATGGGGGTGGGGCTGGCTGAACTCAACTCATTCCTAGGTTGCTCAGAGCCTCCCTCTTCCATGCATGTTTTCAGGTGGGCACAAACTTAAGAAACAAGGACCCGCAAATGTTGTGTTCTCTCCCATAGTTCCATCAACATGCTCTTTCCCAGATTTCTAAGTTCTCCCACTACAGAGAATTTCCCCTCATCGCTTACTTTCAGGGCTGTCCCAAGGAGGCATCAAGTGGCAACAGTCCAACTCAGCTCACATTTGCATATCAAGCCAACACATGCCTGAACCAAACCAATACATTTTTTTTGGTCATCAACAGCTGATTGTAAGAAAACCACAAAACAATAAGTGTGATTTTATAGAGAGGCATCAAAAAATCAGAGATATGTGTCTGGACCACTTATTCTGTAACTTATTTGTGCTCCTCAAGTTGCTTCAGTACCCAAGGATCCATTTTCACTTGTGTTCTCCCTGTTTCTAGTGATATATATTAGCAAAGTCCTACAGGTCTTTTGGTAATTGATTCTGAATATGACACTTCTATCATATGCTGGCTTGCTGCTGTGGCTGTTTGATATCATGGCCCAGGGATTAATGATAACCTAGCACAAGGTGGTACATGTACAGATGTCAGGAACTCAGTCTCTACTAGTTGCAAAAGCATAAAAAGAGCAGAGTTTTGAACAATTAGATGTCTAATACAGCCACATGATCTGGTTCTGGGTGCCTGGGTGACTGAACTGTGACTTTTCTATTGATATTTGCCAGAAATTTCACATTGTCTTTAACTGCAACCATTATTTCTTTCATCTTATGACCTACAAGATCAATGAGTTCAAGTGGCAATGCCTCTTACTACAGAGTTTTTTGCTTTGGCTCTACTCAAAACTGGCCACTTTTCAAGTCACATCATAAGTGTCAGAGCAATATTTACTATATGCAAAATTCAAAGAGGCCTGTCAAATGTGTTCCACTTCTTTCTCAGTGATGGAAATGCATGAATACATTATTTAACTTACAGGGAGTATTTTGATGTGGTGCCCTAGAGTTATGAGCCTTTATATATTGCCCAGCTGGTGTGACTCAGTGGATTTAGCATCATCCCATGGACTGAGAGGTCCCAGTTTGATTCTCAGTCAGGACACATGCCCAGGTTGTGGGCTTGATCCCCGGTAGGGGGTATGCAGGAGGCAGCAGATCGATGTGTTTCTCACATTGATGTTTCTATCTCTCTCTCCCTAAAAAAATCAATAAAAACGTATAAAAAATTAAATATTTACTAAGGTGGAGTTGCCCCAAAACTTTGTATTTTACAGTGTTGCACCTATGACATTCAAGAGTCTAACCAGGGCAACTCAAGCACTTGCTACTACTGTTCCATGTCTAAATAACATGGTTTATGCATTTTGTTCAATAAATAACATAAAACCAAAAGCAGCGACCGAATTAATCTCTTATAGTAGAAGTATCACATCTGGAAAAGCTGCACAGATTGGTAGCACACTTGGTTAAGTTCACAGCAGTCCTTTGGCTGCCACTGTAATCAATGCTATTATAGGGCAGACTGTTGAATCCTGAAGGGTGATAATTGTAAGGCCTGTGAGCTCCAGGGAGTCACATGACCGGGAAGTCACATGACCAGAAAATGAGAGCCTGAAGAGAAACCAAAACCACTAAATACCTCCCCTCTTTGTTCCTCAACTTCCCCTATAAAACTTTCCTGGGTGGCCATAACAGTGTGACTTCCCTGGCCCCCTCCACGTGGACCAGCAAACCTTGCCTGGGAACACTTCAGTAAAACTTTTGCGGCTCCATTTCTCGTTCTTTCTCGGTGAGATACCTTACAATAATAAAGAGCATCATCCTCAGTTACTGAAGTTGTTAAGGGTAGCAGTAATCTTTATCATTTCACCTAAGTTGTAATATTGTTTCTGATGTTCTACCTTAAGCAGGAATGGGGACGTTTCAGAAACTTCAATTTTCTGTTTTGTTTTTTGTTTTTCTTTACCATGACTATTTTCCTTATGACAAAAAACATAAACAAAAATCTTGGGTGTGGAACAAGATGTTATATAGATCCTCCTTACCACCTCAGGCCAGAGAACAACCACAATGTGGGGCTGTTGACTAATTATTAAGAAACGGGCCACTCCATTTAACACCTGGTTTCTATGTGTCCCAATACTTTTTGGCGCGCTATGATAGCATTTCTGCACTGTTATCTTTGTAAGTTTTTTTTTTTTTTTTTTTATCATGACCCAAGGACATGTTTGCATTTATCTTCAGACAGTACGGGAGAGAGAGAGGAAGAAATAGAGAAACATCAATGTGAGAGAGACAAATTGAGTGGTTGCAACTTACACAACCCCAACCGAGGCCAGGGACAAACTGCAACTGAGGTACATGCCCTGAGCAGGAACTGAACCCAAGACTCTCTGGTTCATGGGCCAGCGCTCTAACTGCTGAGCCAAACCGGCCAGGGCTGTAAGTTTTGTCTTCTATATAACAATCTTTCAGAATGCTGGGCCTTATTATTCCCCATTGAGTAGTTACTCTGTTAAATGGTTGTGGGTGCCTTTAGAGACTAATTGGGGGAAACACTATCATAGAAACTGCTATGGTACTTTGGTAATCTTTCTCAATGTGACTTATCATCTTGTTCAACTTATATTTCTAGTCCTGAGAATTGAGAACTGAATGAGAGCTCCTAATTTTCTTTTGAGACAGCTAAAACTAGACTGGGGCTCATTAGCTCTGGTATAGTTTTGTTATATAGATTAAGCATTTCTCTCACTGGTGGCTTATATACTTAATCCCTAGGAACCCCATGGTCTATTAGTTATTCCCCATAGATCTCTGTTAAATGATTCCAGCTTTCTCACTTGTAGTAACTTTATACATCTTGTCTCTGACAGTTAAATGCTGCCATCAGGCTTCTGGTTCTGGAATCTTATCTCTTCAGACACTTAGAGGTACAGAACAACTATTATCAACCCTAATGGACAAAGAACAGGAAATACTACTGTTAATTATGCCAGGAGCTCTCTCATTAGCATACTGTTTATTGTTTTAAAGAAATATCCCCCAAAGGAACAGGATTAATCAATAGGTCCTCTAGTTTTGTAAAATAAATCTTGGCCAGGATGGGACCAAACTGAAATTGGACTTCCTCTGCAGTGATGTGCATGTTTGACATTTTCAGTTTATTTATTGTAAATCATTGTTTTGGTGTGTGTGCTTATTTACCTACTTTTTGTTTTGTTTTGTTTTGTCTGATAGTCAAGAAAACCAAAACCAAAACCAAAACATTCTAGCAGCATATTAAGACCAGTTCAAAGATGTTAAATTCTATGTTATAAGAAGGCAATCTATATTAGCACATTTTATGTATTTGCCTCACTCTTTCACTCCAGTAAACCAAGATCAATTTCCAGTTAAAATTTCCCTGTACTATATGCATATATTAGTCAAAACTGGCCCTCTTTTGATACCCTTTCTCCTGAAACATGTAATGATTGCCGAGTCGGGCTGTGCTTAGATTTGATTCTAGCGATTGGCCCATGTTACTTGACAGAATATGAGAGCTAACTTTGAGGAGGACAAGTAACATCATTTGAGGCATTCATTCCAGTCGAAGCTTTTGCATGTTGTCGATGTATGGGCAGAATTCTATCCTAAAGTAAGAGGATTTAGAGATGAAGGTTGTCTAGCATGTCCAACCAGGAGTCTCCATCCCAGGTGTCAGGGTCTAACAGGGTCTCTCAGAGCTACAGCTTTGGTGAAGAGAAATTTTCAGTGATTTGAATAAACCTATGCCCTGTTTTAGTCAACAAGATGTGAGGTATATTTACATCCTCTTAGAGAGGACTTGAGACTTTTATAGAACTTCTGAGTTTGACATCATATACTGATTTGACGGTTGGCTGGCTTATGCCTGTTAATTTGTTCCTTGAGTGCATCCTTGCATGGCACTTAACAAAAACCAAGCAACCAGCGCTAGCAAACTCACAACTGCCATTTCCATTCTTTCTCCAATGCAAGAAGGGTTGCATGTGTCAGCACAACTCCTTTCATCTGTACCCCATCCTCGTTTCACATGTAGAGGAGGCTTACCGGTTGTAAGGCTCTACATGCCAGTGCTTGGAAGCACACCACTCTGCCAGATGTGACTTTGTTGTCACCATGTTGACAAGTAATTCAACCTCATAGTTTCCTCATGGGTATCTGCTTACTTGGTCCATTTTTGGTACCAAATTAGTATAGATATTCCAGAAGCAGATTTTAAGTCAAGTATTTAATACAGATTCTTTATTTGTGAGGAAAAAAAAACAATTAGCCAAAGAATAGAGAAGTGATACAGAAAAAGGGGGAAAAAACAGAACAGTTATTATACTAGACACCACAGTTACTGATGAGCTTAACCTTAGGGAAGGGAAGGGGCCCTAATAAATATTATTATTATTGTTATTATTATTAATCACATAAGAAAATCTATAAAAATAATAATCAGTGTGTCTGGAAAGATAGCTGTAAAAAATTTAATTATTTTTCTTAGTATATCTAGAATTGAACAAGAGTCCACTGATATTAATTGGATTATTTCTTCCGTTTCATGAAGATGGTTGCAATGCCTATGTTTTATAAGATGAAGCACGTCAGCTGCATATGACATTCATTCCAAGGCTTAACAATTCTGAAAGATAAATTGTATTAAAAAGCATCTATGCCAGTGGTTCTCAACCTTCCTAATGCCACAATCCTTTCATACAGTTCCTCATGTTGGGGTGACCCCAACCATAAACTTATTTTTGTTGCTACTTCATAACTGTAGTTTTGCTACTGTTATGTCTTAGGCAACCTCTGTGAAAGGGTCATTTGATCCCCTCTTTGGTCTGGCCACTTTTTAGGTCACAAGAGAAAGTGTACCTAAACATTGACTTTTAGGTGGAGAAAAGGTTAGCATGTAGGACATAATCATATTTGCTAGTTTGATCATCCAGCTTTGTTTTCAAAAGCATTAAGATTATTCAGTTCATGTATGTGCATTTGCATTTGTTTGACAATGTGCTTTAATATAAGTAATTCTGAACAATACTTTATTATAAATACTTGTTTAATTTGTTAAAGAGAATGGTATGTAGTAGTATTTTATAATTATTATATTTTGATATGTGTTTCAAATTTTCTAATATTGAAATTTATTTCTTACTTGACCTCTGCACAGCCTCTTGTTCTCTGCTTTCTCTTTATCTCTCTCTTCTCTTTGGCTTTTTCTCTCCTCCTTTAGTTGACTCTTTTCCTCTAATTTAGTTTACTTGCTCTCCCATACACATACAAAAAAACATTTACAGAATATAATTATTGTTCTTCATAAAATTATGTACAGACCAGAGAAAATGTTAAAATAATTTTTGTATGTGTTTGTTATATTGTGTATATTTTTTAAATGATGTACTTCCCATCATAAAAAATAAATAAAAGTGATTGTTCCCTTTACTCATGTAAAATATTTGGATTTTTTATTTTCAATTTCTTAAGTAATTTTAATACAGTGATAAAACTTAAAGATGTCTTTATATACTATCAAAGAAAGTGATACCATTGTAATTAGATAGTTAATAATAATAGGAAAGGAGCAAAGGGGGAAGCCAGACATTATAAGCATGGTCATCTGAGCAGCTTCACCAGGAAGCTAAAACTTCTCACTCCCCAGGGAACCACTGGACCATTCCCTGCAGATCACTGGGGGAATGGGTTCAACAAAGGGGAGATAGATGCATGCCCAGTGAAGTTGGGGTGATATAGAAAAGATACTTGCCTGTAAGTCAAAACTCAGTACAGAGCTGGTTGGCTAGAATGGGTGTGGCCACTGCAAGCCTATGAAAATCTGGGAATACATCATCTCCTAAACAAAGAAGTTCCCTCTCTTTTTGCCTGCATGGTTCTCTCTTGTGACACTTGTCTTATGGAGCTCTCTCATTCCTGCTTCCTTGCATTTGCCCATATGGCCCATGGTCATGTAGATCTTACACGCAATAGATTGATGGACTGCAGCAGGAAACACAAGCTTAGCTAGACTGATGCTGGACTGAACACTGCTCCAATATGGAATGAAAACTCTGGACACTGGCTTTTATTCTAGCCCTACTGAAACCACAGCTACACTTCCTCCATTGTGGGAAGGAGCAAGAGGGACCTTGGGAACTCTGGAGTATAATTCCACAAAAGTAAAAATCACTTGTTCTCCATTTGAGTCTCAGAAAATTTGTTTTCTTGGGATATTGCAAGAATTTCACTCTCACGAGCAACAGGTGGGGAAGAAGGCACCCACTTCCACTGGTAACAAAAGTATCACATCTACATCATATTTTATTATTGTACTTCCTTCTATCAATCATACCTTCAGGGAAGTACAGATACTTAGTTATAAAAAGTTAAGTATAAGTAAGTTATACTTAGTCATAAGAAATTAATTGCAAGAAGTGCCTCGGCATTCTTAATATATTGCAAAGTGCATCTCTATTTTGTATGTTAAAAATAAATGTAGCCCTGGCTGGTTTGGCTCAGCAGTTAGAGCATTGGCCGCAGACCAGAGAGTCCTGGGTTCAGTGTTTGCTAAAGGCATGTACCTCAGCTGTGGTTTGCCCCCACCCTAGCTGGGGTCATGTGGGTGGCAGCCACTAGATGTGTCTCTCTCACATCAATGTTTCTCTCTCTCTCTCTTCCCCCAATCTCCCTCCCATTCTATTTGAAGATAAGTGCAAAAATGTCCTCGAGTGAGGATTAAAATAATAATAATAATAAATAAATAAATATAAATTTGATAAGCCCACTTTATTTCTTTAAAACCTTTAGTGCCCCACTCTATGCTCTAAGATGGGTTTTAAAACCCTTATCATGGCCTGTATTTGCTTACTACCACCTCACCACCCACCACTCACTATGATTCTGTCTCACTGAGTCTGTGTGGTTTTTTTTATCCTCACCCAAGGACATTTTTGCACTTATGTTTAGATAAAGTGGGAGGGAGGGAGAGAGAAAAAGAGAGAGAAACATCGATGTGAGAGAGACACATTGACTGGTTGCCACCCACACAACCCCAACCATGGCTGCAGAGGAGACAAACTGCAACCATGGTGCGTGCCCTTAGGGGGAACTGAACCCAGACTCTCTGGTCCATGGGCCAATGATCTAACCACTGAGCCAAACTGGCCAGGGCTAAGTGTTCTTTAAAAAAGAAAATAAATGTAGTTTAGAAGACTTTAAAAGCCTTCCAAATATATAAAAAAGAAAATCCAAACTTCTTGCCATATAGTTAAACGCCTTACATGCCCTGGTATCTGTCTAATTCTCTACTGGTTTCTGCTCCACCTTCCCCCCTGATTCATTCAGTGACAACCACACACAGTTCTTCCAGTTTTCAAACCAATTAAACTTCCTTTGGAGAAGGGCTTTTGTATTTTCATTCAAACACCTCAAGCTCTTTAGTGGAATTTTCTCAAAGCTCTAGTGGAGCTTGGAAGTAAGTTTCTCAGAGAAAACATCACTGGTCTCTTAACCCACTTTTAATTCCTTCACAGAAAATAATACCAGTGCTTGCATTTCATATATGGAAGTGTGAATGTGCTCATGTTCCTGCAGAACCAACTCAAGATGGCCCTATCAAGTGTGACAACGTGCTGGGTTGTTGTTCCAAGAGAACAGGCCAAAACCACAAGTCATGTAGCTGAAGTATGCAGAGGAGAGAACTTTGAACTCTAGCTGCACCCAGAACACATCTCACCCCTACCCCCTCAGGCCCCATGGAACCAATGGACCAGGCCATGACCAGAACTAGAGCACTGAAACCATTCAGAAACCAGTGGTACACTGTCTAGAGAGATGTGGTGTAGATGTCCTTTTACCATAAATGGCTAAGTCCTGAGGTCCTTCAATTAAGACTTGCCCCACTGGCACTACGGCATACCTGTTACCCCTAGTCTCTTAAAACCCTGGTGTGGTCCAACAAACAAGACAGATTTTAGGGTTAGGTCTTCCATCTTCTTGGTTGAGTCTTCTCAATCAATAAACCTTTCCTGACTCCAAACTGTGATGTTTTGGCCTTTCAAAGTGTTAACACAAGGACTTTGAATAGGTAACACCCGTGCATACATGTATGCATATATGTGTACACACACATACACACAAAAATATACATTCTGACTCCTCCCTCCAGCATGGAAGCTTCGTGAAGGTATAAGAGTAGTCCTATTGACTGTATTGTTCACTATCATCTATATCCCAGGCCTAGCACACAGGTGCTTAATATAATATTAAATAGAGTAAAAAAATAAATAAAAATTAAGGGTGTATCCAGATTCTTCTCTCTATGCAGCACAACTATTGTGTCACCATGCACAGAGATTACTTCAGTGAAAATGTAATGCCGAAAGTATCAAAATTGTCATATATTGATGATGTGTATTTTATATTTCTGATTAACTACCAGCTAAATTATTATGATTTTAAATCAGTAAGAAGCTTTATGAGGTTAAAAGAATTATTCAAATTTTGAACTGTATAGTCAGAATTAGTACTGCTGACAATTTATTCATTCAAATCTGTTTATTACATGGTTATAAGAGAAAACTGTATTTCAAGCATATAATAAGTATTCATTAATTTATAAAAATTACTCAAATGGATTTAATTATATAAAAAAAGTCCTTGTTCATAAGGCTTAGAGGGCTCTTTTGATGATGAACATCAAAATATTCTGTTGAGAGAACAGATGGTTCGCTTAACAGGAAATATTTTTTCTTTATTAAATAAATTTTCAATTTTTGCCTTAATTCAATAAAAATTGTATCCTTCCTAGATTGGGATAAATTGGCAAGATATGCATTTGGAAGTCTTGTGCAGATTTTAGAAAGCTCAATCTGTTGGTGATCTCATAATCTCATTTAGAAAGATTATCTCACAACAAATGTTCATGGGTATCTGAAAAATAAAATATTATAATAGCATAATGTATACTTATATAAAAAAGATAGGCCAGAGACATTAGTAATAGATTGCTTATATATCTGAAATGTCAACGTGATGTGCCACCATCCTCAAATATTTTTAAATGTATTTCCTACAAATAAGGTTATTCTTCTACATTACTAGAATGAAAGTGTAAAATATTAAGAAATTATTAACATATTACTACCATCTAATACTCGGACACAACTCAAAGTTTTACAACTCTCATAATGATGACTTTTAGAGAAGACTGTCCCTGCCTGGTCGGTGTGGGTCAGTGGATTGAGCATCATCCCATGGACTGAGAGGTTCTAGTTTGATTCCCAGTCAGGGCCCATGCCCAGATTGTGGGCTCGATCCCCAGTAGGGGCATGCAGGACGCAGCTGTTCATGTTTCTCTCTCATCAGTGTTTCTCTTTCTCCCTCCTATTCTCTTATCAATGTTCTTTCTCGGAAAAAAAAATCAATAAAAACATATTTAAAAAAAATAAAAAGAATGCCCTGACTAAAATCAAGTGTTGCTTTTATTTATCATTTCTATTTTGTCTTAAATCTAAAAAAAATTATTTTCTATTTAAAAAAAAAATTTAATTGATTTTACAGAGGAAGGGCAAAGGAGAGAGAGATAGAAACATCAATGAGAAAGAACATCCATTGACCGCCTCCTGCATGCCCCCCACTGGGGATTGGGCTCACAACCTGGGCATGTTTCCTGACTGGGAATCATACTGGTGACCTCTCAGTGCATGGGTTGACACTCAACCACAGCCACATTGGCTGGACTGATTCTCTATCTTTATTTAACTCTTAAGATGTTGAAATCATAAATTGTTGAAGATTATATGCTAGCTACTTTAAGAAAGTTCTCTTTGTTTTGGCTCATTTTTTTCCATGATTACTTTCAGGTTAGGTATATTTGGCAGGAAAATCACAGAAGTGAGGATGTTTTTATTCATTGCCTTCTGTTAGGTGGCACACCTTATTTTATTAGTTACAGCACTTGGGATATTAACTTTGTTTGATTAAGATACATCTGCCAGTCTTCTCCATTGTAAAATTATTATTTTAACATTTGTCATTAAGAAGTGATTTTGAAGTCATGTAATATATCATGGTTGTCATCAAAATTTTAATTAATTCATTTATAGACTCCAGGTATCTTATTATTTGTAATGGGTTATAATCTGTTCCTATCATTATTTATTTTCATGATGAAAGTGTTCTGATTTTGCCAGTTGAAGTTCCTTAAAACTGGCTTCTGTGTCTTTTTGATATGAGCTTATCTTTCTTTGAGTACTGCCTTGATATCTCGCTTAAAATATATTCTGGGGACTGTACATTCTCTATCTCAAATTTCAAATCACCAAAAAGCTTTGGTTATGTTAAATGGAAATTGATATTTGGAAACCAGTATGTAGATCCTATGAGATCCCATGTTCATTGTTATTAGGCTGTCATGCTCCCAGGTCCTCTCAGCAAACAAAGCTAGAGAAAATATTTGTGTGGGTGTGTATGAACACACACTGATTTATGTTTGTATGTTTATATATCTGCTGTCCAATAGAACTTTCTGTGATTATTTGAAATATATGCATTTGTAAACAGATACAATGTAGCAAAAAATAAATAAAATAAATATACACAAAAAAAACAAGTAGATGTAATCACACATGCAGATATGTTTATGTAGATAGATAAATTGTCTATCGTTGTCTTGTCAGCCGGCATGATGATAGGATTTGCCATTAGCGGGCACTGGAAATCCACTGAAGGATGCAGGGACTTTCCACCTGGGTTCCAGGGAGCTTCTCCTTCTGCGGTGCTGGAGCAGCTGGTGAAACTCATTCCTAGCAGTTTCAATGGTGTTGGAAGTAAATTGAGTGACAGGTGGCTTCCTAGAGGTGAACTGGGAGACAATTCAGCTGTCACTTCTACCTTGAGAACATGTGTCTTCTTCGATTTACACCTGAAAAGAGAAGGCCTGTGACCACATCAGAATCTGATGTACCCCTGGAGCAGCTTCACCAGTCAGCAAGCAGGCCAGTGAGCCAATGATAATGTTTGTTATGGTAAGTCATGGGTATTTTTGGATTTTGAAAATAAATGAAAGTTGGCTTATATAGTTGTAGCATAAATCCTGATATATATATTTTTCCCTTTTTGTAATGAGAGTACCTGATTTAAGCTTTGATTGCCAAGGGATCCACTACAAAGAGGCATCTGTTTCAAAGAGTGTTTTCTCCAATAAACACATTGTCAGCCACAGGACTAAACAGCCAGGATACCTACCCCAGTCAAGGCTCCTTTGCTTTAGAGATTTGGTTGATTTCAATAACTAACCTTTGGGCTACAAGTTCTTTCTCTTCCTGGCTTTTGATTGGCAATCTTAGTTTTTGGTTTTTTTTTGGATGGGGGGAGTGGGTACATGTCCCTAGCGGGAACCAAAGCCGGTACTCTCTGGTCCGCAGGCCGATGCTCCAACTGCTGAGCCAAACCGGCCAGGGTGGCAATCTTAATGTTTTAGATTCATTAATAAAGCATTAGTCTGGGAAACCCTAGGCCCCCATACTCAACCAGAATAAAAGCAGAACCCCAGGCCTTAGCTCTCATAGTTGAGTGCTCTCTTCTCTCTCTCTCTCCCCTCCTCCCCCCTCACCTTTTAGTGTTGATTGGTTATTTTGAAGAAGCTCCTGGTCTTTCCCAATCCCAGGATAATATAATCCCAGGGGAACAAAAAGCCCCCACCCCACCCCTGGAACCTTGCCAGTCTAGCAGCCATGTGAGCCCACAGCCAACCCAGGATTCCAAGGAACTAAGTTTATTTTGTTTTTGCTTTTGTTTTTTAAAGGGCTGGAGAGCACAAAGGACTAAGCTTTAATCTGGCACAGGATCTCTGGACATTGGCTGTATCTGGCCCTGATTTTCCATGGTGGGACAGACGGGAGAGGGGACATAGAAAACCCAGGGCAGCCTTCCCAAATAAATCTTGCCACACCACACTCTCCCATGCATGGGTTTGTGAACCGCTTGGCTCAAGGTCCTAGGAAAGAATGAGACAGTAGTATACCCCCTGGGTTGCCTGATATACTCCTATGCTTGTAAATAATATATATATTTTTTTAGTTTCCTGAAGGTTATTCCCACAGGGCAACTTGCAGTCATAATAACCACAAAGGTTGCTCCAGTTGTGACACTGGTTGACAAAGGAGAGATGCCTTTGGAAAGTTCACCTGGGCCCAGGCGAGTGACCCCTAGGCATTTTTAAACGTTAGCATTACTACCAGTAAGTTGACACCAGCACAAAATAAATTTTCATTTATCGTTTCTGTTTGTCTTTTTTTCTATGTTTAATTTTTACCCATTTTACTATCTTTGAACTGATATCTGTATCTATTCCCTAATGTAAAACCGAATCCCTAGAATTAGTTGGATTACACTCTATAAGCTGAGCATAATTATCTATCTTGATACATTTTATAATGTAGCATATATGACACATTATATAATTCCTTTAATAATCAATAAAAATAAAATTAGAATTATATTATGGAAAGTAAAATGTTTGCATTCATGTTAAATATTCTCATTTCCAGTAGGCTTACTTTTTCATTCTTTAATTGATAGTTTACCCATTCATAAACTATGGTCTAATCTTTATTTTGATACAATGTTTATTATCTCAATGATTAACATGTTTACTTCTGGATTTGAAGCAAAAATATCTGGAACCTAAGTCATCTCATGTAACCCATTAAAATATCTCCACAGCCCAGCTAGGTCAATCAATTGGGTGGCGCATCATCCCGTGCACCAAAAAAGTTGTGGGTTCTATTCCCAGTCAGAGCACTCACCTAGGTTGCCTGTTTGATCCCCACTAAAGGTGCATACTAGAGGTGGCTGATCAGTGTTTCTCTCTCTCCCTTCCTCTCTCTCTAACAAAAAGAAAAATATCTCCACAGTTATGCAGCAGAATTTTCAAACTGGAAACCCTCTCAAAAAAATAAAAAACTATGACAGAATACAGTGTGAAAACATTTTAATTGTACTCATTATTTATTATTTACAATGGCATAATGGGTTTTTATTTTGAACATCAATAGTTTATTATAATTCTGTTTATATCTTTCTCACACTTATTTAGAATAATAGTATGTTGGCGATTTCCATTTTCTAAGTTATGACAGACTTCTTAAGTTAAAAAGTAAGACTGACATTAGCCTATCTGGTTACAGTGATATTTGTCAAGGGGCAAAAATAATTTTGGAACAATTAGTGCTTTCTGCAATATAATAATGAGTGAAATAAATAAAATCTATCAAATATTCTTGCCTTATGATACATTTTAGTTTATGGATTTTAGAATCTACAATTGGTTATTGATTTTTCAACTATTTAATTTGTTTCTTTGAAAGAAATAAAGGTATTTTTATTGTACACTGAAGAAAATCAGTTAATATGTTTTAAAATTGTATAGATTTTTTATTATGGAATTTTAATCTATACATGGAGATTTGAGAACTAAAGTGTTAATTTCTATACCAGAAATTGGCAAGTGAGTCTGTAGTCTCTATTCAGTCATCTTTATTTTTCTATTTATAAAATACATGATTTATGAGATTGAATGCTTGTGGAGGCTAAGCTTTTGCCAAGCTAATGAAAAGGAACTGTGTCTTCTTTTCTAGTCTGTATAAAACAAACAAAGAAAAGAAATGCTGACAGAATTTCAAAAGTGTCAATCAGACAGCAATTGGAAAGTTGAAAAACACAAGGCAGTGGCATTCCTAATAAGCTGACAATACCTACAGCTTTTGATAGAATCACTTTGAATCTGGGTGACTAGCGTAGGGTGATGTCTGACAGCTGACTTATACAAGAAACTGAAGAAGGCAGTAAGAGGCATGTGAACATCTTAAAGACTAAGGAAGGAATGGCCCGTGAGGAAAGGTGATGACATCTACTTTTTCTTGCAACCGCCATGATAACACCTACTCCTTTTATTTAAACTCCTTTCTCATATTATCTAAATGAACAAACCCGAGACAAAGAAATAATAAAATGATTAATTGTGTAATAGTTTACTTAGTTGTTTATTATTTATTATCTCTTTCTGTTATAGTAGATAGGCTGTTAGTGATTAACAAAGGAAGGGAGCAAATGAAATCAGACATTAAGTCTGATTAACTAGTAAGAGGCAGCTTCACTGACTCCCCAGGGATGAGCCACATCCTCCCCAAACAAGCAGGAAGGACCAGCTTTGCAATCTCCCTGAGGAACAAGCCTGTTAGCTAGAATCACTGGCTGGGGGTGGAGGGTGGGGAGGATAAAACCAAAGGGAAAATTTCTCTGCTGAGGCATGCCCAGTATGAACCAAATGGCAGCCATAAAGGGAAAGGGTCCAACCTGGGAAAATCTGGGGAAAGACCAGATAGTCTAGGGCACAGAACTAAAAGGTCTGATCCAGTGGGAGATTACATCCATAATGCAAGGCCAATGTAGAGTAAAATAATTTTATTGCATGCACCTGGGTACAGGCAGGCTGAGCCGAAAAGGGTTTAGCCTTGAATAACAGTTGGAATGTAGGTTATATACTCCACTTTTAGCTTCCGGCAGTTCCTGCTGACATTCTCTGCCTGGCCCGTTGTCCACTTTGCAGTTGGACTTGTCTGGTATCTCGTCCTGCATCTGCTGGGTGATTCATTGTCTTGCGGATAATGCAGATAATCCTTATCCGAACTCAACAGAAGGCTAAGTAGAGGTCATGCAAGCAACACAATTTTTCAGTTTCTGCCTTTTGCAAGCTTTTATCTTTACTCTTTACAACATTACTAACCCTTTCAAGAACCTCAGAAGATCCAAGAAAGGGATTGGATTTGGGGAAGGCCCAGCACAAACCCTCAAATAATTAGGAATAAAATTGGTTAGTTTGAAAGAAAGCTGATCCCTTTCCAAACACTAAAAGATATAATCAAAGATTAACAAAGGCCTGCGGCTCAATCATTTGCATGTTCTCTTTCCCCAGCAGCTGTGTGGGCCTGTCAACTATGCAGGCCCTAGCACAGGCCAAAGTGCAGGTCCATTGCACCTGGAGCACCATTGAGCCTTGGCAGATGGGGAAATAAACACAGAAAAGCTCTGTACCCCTGGGTCTTGGCCCTCTGGGGCTTGACAGGTGCAGGTGCAGGTCTGCAGGCCCCTGAGGCAACTTCTGCAGCAAGACAGAGCTGAGCAACCTGGTCATGAATGAAACAGTGGGCACCTGGGACAGTCCTTTATTTTCACTCCAATAAATCTTGCCACTATTTCTCACGCCCTCATATGCATGAGTCCCCAAAATTCTTTTCTTGCAACTCCGTGGAAGAATTCTTTTCTTGCAACACTTCCAATATTTATTTTGCTGTTTACTATTTATTATCTCCTTTTACTAGAATGTAATGACCAAAATCCAGTATTTTGTTTGACTGAATGCCATAACCTCCAGCAGTAGAATAGGGTTTTGTACTTAGTAGAAACTCAACAAACTTTTTTGATTGGGTAAATGAGGTAAAACAATGATACAATCGTGGTCAATTGTTTTCATTTGAATTTTGAAGGGAATATAAAATGAGTGAATGAAAATTTAGTTTCTGTCAGAGTTATTGAAAATTTATGGTTAAGGTATTTGCAGTTATCATTATCATCCTATTGATGTGTCTTATTAAATTTGTTAATGATTCTATTTTGGAAATATAGATTTGTTTAAGTGTGAGATTTATCACTCTTATAATGTAAAGTCTTATGCTGAACAACAAGCTATGTCTTTCTACCCTCTTGGACTCATGATAAACTAAAATTCCCAGTTTTGCTTTGGTCAGGCAGGATCATGTGACTATGCGAACTAATGGACTATGAGCAGAGTGGTATTATATTCATTAAACATTATAAGAAGTGGCATTTATGCACCACAAACTTAATGAAAAGGAACATTTTCTTTGAATGTATTTCTTTGATATAATCTATACTGACATGCAACCATTAGCTTTACATTTGAAAATTCTTTTTTTATCTTTATGTTTGCATCCATAAATACTTTTTTGCACATTTTAAAAACTAAGATGTATGTTTTCTTTAGAAACTTTTTATCATTATTGATATTATTAGATTATACATACTAGGTTTACTTTTATATACACATGAATATGTATATATACATATATATATAGTATGTGTGTGCATCTGTGTGTGTGAGAGAGAGAAGGGGGGAATAGAGAAAGAAGAAGAGATTGATTTATTTTAAGAACTGAGCTCAAATGATTCTGGGGACAGGCAAGTTTGAAATCTGTACAGCAGACCAGCAGGCTGAAAATTCAGATAAGGGTTTATGTTGGGATCTTGAGTCTGAATTCCAAAGGGGAGCATGTTGGAAGCTCAAGCATGGTTTCTATGCATAGTTCTGAGAAAAAATCCTCCAGGATTTTCAGGAAATCTTAGTCTCTGTTCCTTAAAGGCCTATAACTGACTAAATGATGTCCATCCACACTGTGGAGAGATAGTAAAGGGTAAAGCAGGTCAAATATACAGTGACAGAAAAACATTTGACTTTGTGATGGGCATACAATGCAATATACAGATGATATATAATTGTACATTTGAAGACTATATAATTTTATTAAGCATTATCACCCCAATAAATTAATTGAATAAAAGACCTTAACCTGTAAAATTCCTAGAAAAAAAAAATACAGGGCAAAAGATTCTTAACCTTTCTCTTGGCAATGATTTATTGAATATGTTACTAAAAGTACAAGCAACCAAAGCAAAATCAGACCACTGGGACTAATCAAACTAAAAGCTTCTGCACAGCAAAGGAAACAATCTCAACATGAAAAAGCAACCTATAGAATGAAAAACAAAAATTGCAAACCATATATCTAATAGTGATTAATATAAAAAATGTTCAAAGTACTCCTATAACTAACCAATATTCAAAAACAAACACACATATAATTGAGCAAAGGACTGGAATAGACATTTCTCCAAAGAAGAAATACAAATAGTCAACAGGTACTCAATATCCTTAATCATCAAAACCACAATAAAATGTGACCTCACACCTGTTAGGATGGCTATTTAAAAACAGATAAGTACTGGTGAGACTGTGGGGAAATCAGAACACTTAGACACTGTTGGCGGGAATGTAAAATGGTGCAGTGTTATGAACAACAGTATGGAAATCCCTCAAAAAATTAAAATAAAAAATACCAAATGGTCATGGTATTTACTTGGTGGTATGACTCAAATTTTTATTCCTAATAGATCTAGACTATTAGTTTTTCTGACTTAATTGGGTTGTTGTAGTTTTCCATTAACTTTGACTATAGGGCATGCTAACATTGAGAGATGCCTTAACTGGTCTCCTCTATTCCACACATATTCTTCTACCTTTATTGTGTAGTGGCAGCACCATTCCCTTTGCTCATAAGGATCAACCATCCCAGCTAGAAAAACTGTCATTGTCTTTTCCAGTTATACATTCCAGAGCTAGGAAAATAACAACAGAAAGTGATCTGATCTGTGTTAAAACTAATCTCCACATGGCCTCTATAAACCCCTACTCTGACTGATAGAGCACAATCATGTTTTGGTTCTCCTGTGATTGGTGTCAGTCAGAGCCAGAGTCTAGTAATCCTGAAATTTTTTTTTTTTTTTTTTTTCATTTTGTTCCCCAAAGCACACTCTGTGAAAGTCCACAATTCCCTTTGGGCAAGGCTGGGAGTAACAGAGTAGCAGGACACTTCCTATAATGATTCACCTTCCCATTCACTCAAGAGGTTCTGGGTCTGTAAACTAGCTTAATACTGAAAAGTCAATGAGAGGCTGTTGACTCTCTTCATGATTCAAGTTTGAGTTCTGTTCATGTGACTTAGATATCTTTCACTTATGCATCTATGGATCAAGTAAAAATGTAATAAACTATTTCATTTTAGGGACACCATGATCAACTAGCCAACACCACAGGTCATTGCAACTCAGAATATTCTGATTACTGATTTGACTCGGTCATCCAGTAAGGTAACCAAGCCTACCTTGCCTTTAGCAATTAAATGCAGCCCCTTGACTCCTGAAACCCTGGGCTCCAATTATCCCCATTACATTTAGGTTTCCCAACTCAGAGGCAGCAATTCTCACTGTAATCATGACCTACCCAAAACAGTCAATAACAAAGAAAATTGTACAACTAAGATAATTTAGTAGAAGGTAATTTGAAAATTAATAGCTATTCATATATTGTATTTTAAGATTTGAAATAAGACATCAAAATGAAATTATATTTATATGATAATCTATATGATCAATAATTCCTATTATAAAAAATAGTTAATATTTAAATATTTTGTGTTCTGAGGGGCTTTATTTAGCATATGTGTTATCGCCACAGTTTTAGGCCACGTAAACAAACAACATGTCAAAAGTATTAATGGCCGGCGTCAGAAAGAATTTCACAGTGGACCACATAAAATGTCCGTTGAAAAGTAGGACCCTGTCTCCTCTGAGTCTAGATTGTTATAGCCTGTAATTATTTTGTATGGTTAGTAGAAATGGTTTATGTTGCTGGAATATAATTCTTTTTACCTGAAAAACAATACTTTAAAACATTACAGACCATTTTAAAGTAGCATACATATAGTAGGTAACACTGTTGATTAAAAACAAACAAAACTTTTCTGCTTGTAATTATTATTTGAAACTATCTTAAGTTTCACGCATATCTGCAGTGGGGTAAGTTATTATAGGTACACAGGACAGAGACCTTTTCAGTACTTATAAATCCAAGAGAGCGAATGTCAGAGTGAAATTTCATGAAATATGCTGCCCCAGGAGAGTCTGACCATATTTCATTTTCAGCAGCAACACTGAGTATCTCAATCCTCAACACTCCCAAACCACTTCAAGGTGTCCTGTCATCCATTTTCACTAGCAATGTATCTGCCTTTATTATTTGTCGTTCACATGTTCCTCTACCCTCTTTCTCTTTCGTCCTCTGTTTCCTCACAAACACTAGCACATTTCAGCTTACTTACAAGTTTCAGAAAAATTCACCTATAATATCACTACTCCAAACACTTTCAGCTGAGATTGAGATCACTAAGATTTGAGCAAATTGTACCTTTACAAATTATAGTGATGTCATCACAATTATTTTCTAAATATTTGCTTTTTTTTTCATATCTAACACTATGTTAGTGCCTGTCCTACTTTGCTTGATAAAATGATGAATTTCATTATATGGTAAATTAGATGAATTGCATGAGGAAATGTTAGAACTAATAAGTGTATTTGATAATAATGGTAAAGACGGTATTGCTTTAGGTTTATTTTTCCAACTATGGGATAACCATAAACATGTTATTTAAATAACATATAGATACTAGATGTGAATGATGATGTATTAGTACTCTCTTCTGAGCTGGATGAAATATATGCAAATATCTCTATTTCTATTTAATGTAAAATAATAAATTCTTTCTTATGCATTAAGAATTTGTTGTCTTCTATAAATATGTAAGTTTTCTGTAGGTCTTCATTTTGCTATATATCACAAGTTTATAATATATGTAAGATTATAGTTCTCATTTAGTTTCAGATATATTGTAATTATTATTATTGTTATTTTCCTTTATATCTTTGGATATTTAGAATTTTAGATATTTGGAGCAGCATTTTTTTTGAAATTTGATGAGACTTGCTTTATCAAATTTAAGTCAGTTTCCATAAATATCTTTATGTGTTTAATAAGATAAAGTTCACCTTGCTATTGTTCAGTGCCATGGTCACAGGTGTAATTGTGTCAATTGTGTCCAGCTTCCTTATTGTGGTTAAAATCTATTATTTGCCAATTTGTTTGAGGAAGTATGTTTTATGTGCATTTTGTTTATCAGTTCCTGGTAGTATATGTAATATATGTTTTCAACAAAAATATTTCAGAAAAAAAGTGTTGTAAGCCACTTATATTGAATCAAGAAGGGAATTAAGGAGAGACATTGAAGAATTTAGACGAATGTTTTACATGTTTATGAAGAAATAATAAAAGCTAACCTACATTTACTTATTTATTTTTCAGATTTAAAAGTTTTGATTTTTCTGCTTATAATTTCCAATGATATTGTAAATATTTAACATATATCAGCTTTATTACAATTTTGTGTTCCCAAATGAAAATTAAAATGTACAAAACAAAGTATATATATTTTGTATTTTTCTCTGAATATACACTGATTATTACAGCTTGCTAATGATGTTAATTAATAGACTGCAAGTAATATATAAAGAAATTTTACAAAAAGATCTGGCTTCTCTCTCAAGGAAAATAAATTGTTATTAACATTTAAAATAGGCCACACCTCATTCTTGAATTTTGCATAATTTCACATTTGGCATTTTCTATTACACGTGTAATCTTAGTGAACAAATATTATATTGTATCAGAATGTAATCTGGTAGGTGAGTAAGGGTCATACCATTATTGAAAATGAAAGATCCATATACTTCTCAGGAGCTACTTTCAGGTGAGTCTGTGTTACTGACACTGTGTTTTGAGACAATGAATTTTTTCAAGTTGTATTATCACCGTGGGTAATATTTGTGTTATTTTTTAATTAAACATTTTTAACAGAGTCAAATTTATATCTGGACAATAAGAATGTTTAATGGTATTGAACTAATTAATACTTTATCAATTGATAATAAATATTAAAAATAAAAATTACAAATATTAAAAGAATGGCTATTAGAAATATTTGAGCTTTTGCTTTAAGGAATATTTTAAAAGCTTAGGATAAACCAAAAAAAGAGTCTAATGCACTTTATTTTTCTTTTTTTTTTGTTAAACTACCTCTCTACTATTAATGCATATATAATTGTTGACTTCTATCAATTATCCTGTATTTTTATTAACAATATTATTTTCCACCTTAATTTTAACTACTAACATGTTTATCTAGCCATGAAATTGCAGTATTATCACATTTTCATCTCAAGAGTCAAGTTCACATTTATCTGAAGATTATTAAAAAGCAAACTGGCAAACAAAACTTTCTGCCTATTTTCAATTGAAAATTAATAAGTAAAATATCTCTGAGGTTTATCAACATTTTTTTTTTTTTTTCAAAGAAAGCATTCTATCATTTAAGCTGTATAAGTTAATAAGCTCCTTAAATTCTACCGTCTTGTCCCAGGCCAGTTTGGCTCAGCGGTTAGAGCATTGGCCTGCGGTCCAGGGAGACCGGCTTCAGTTCCCACTAAGAGAGCATATCTCGGTTGCAGTGTGTCCCCGGCCCTGTTTGGGTTGTGTGGGTGGCAGCCACTAGATTTGTCCCTTTCACGTCGATGTTTCTCTCTCTCTCTCTCTCCCTCCCACTCTATCTGAATGAAAAATGGAAAAATGTCCTCAGGTGAGGATTAAAAAAAAAAAAAAATTCTACTGTCTTAATAGGTTTGAAATAAATATTTAGAAAATAAAATCAGATTTCTGAAACAAATAACTCCCCATTCCCTGAATCACCATACATTCAAATACATATTCAGTTTCTATATTTTGTTTTGTGTTAGAGCTTCTTTATAAAATATCAATGTATGAAATTGTAATAAAAGATTCTAGCATAATTGCCTCAATCTTTTACTGCCTGCAATCGTCTTTATTAAGAACATAGACTTTTTTAGTCCAATGAGCTGCTTCAAACCAGAGCTCAGGCACTCACTAGGTGTGTGACAGTCAGCATATTATCTTATCTGTCAGTGCCCGAGTCTTTTAATCTATAAAATAAGATTACATACTGATTCTACCTCAGAATGTAAACTGAGGTTTAACTCACAGGGATTTGTGAGATAATCATGTATAAATCACTGAGAAAAATCCCTGGCACTTTATACTGTCAATAATCATGCCCTGTATTACTGTAAGTTCAGGGATTTGATTCTTCCTTTACAGATATACTGAGCATAATTATCCACTTTTAAAATAAAAGAGACAAAATACAAAACTTAATGATGCTTTTCTTTAATGTAATATGTGAAATGATGCTCAGAAACCTTTTCGCTTCTCTCTTTAAATTGTCGAAGTTAAAACAGGCATACGTAGTTTAAATTATCATGTTTCTTGATAAGACAAGCAAATGCTTTAACTTATCATGGAATTTCATTATAATTAGCATATTATGAGAAAATATATTTCTAGACTATTAGAAAGAAACCAATGTCTAGAGTTTCATTAATTCAATAATTTATTAACAAACAATGTAAGCTTGCTATTAGCTAGGTAGCATATTAGGTGCTAAGAATACCAAATTGACAAAATATGATTGCTCTCTTAAACAGCAGTTGCATTTCATCCCAAAGTGCTAAGGAATACTTTAAAAATAATAAAAAGAAAACATGTAATAGTTCTAACAGATAACTACTGTTCTATTTATTTTTTCTCCAAGCTGCACTGAATGATTTGGAATTTTGGATAGTGATTTCTTAGACAAGGCTAGAATAATGTTCTCAATGAAGTCTTGCTTGACCTTCAGTATTTGGTATCTTTTTCTGAAGGGTCCTGAACATGCCTTCGCATCCTAGGTAGAAAGCCAGAGTCTACCCTGTCTGCTTCATTAATATGTGTGTATTTCTTACCTTTATTTGAGCGTATCATCTTGTCATTTGTTTCTCATTTTTCATAGGCTATGAGCTCCTTGGCAGAAAGTACTTTGTCTTTTTGTTTTTTAGATACTAGTTTACAACGTGTACATGGATTATTGAAGATAATTACACACACACACACACACACACACAGCATGACTGTCTAATGGTGAAGCCAAAATATATAGGATGATATGAATAAAGTGGCCAGAGTAAACATAGTGTTTTATTTATTTATATTTTGATTGATTTCTTTAGAGAAAGAGAGATGAAAACATTGATGTGAGAGAGAAACATCAATTGGCTGCCTCCTGTCAACCCCCCACTGGGGATTGAGCCCACAACCCAGGCATGTGCCCTGACTGGGAATCAAACCTGGACCTCTCAGCCCATGGGACTATGCTCAATCCACTGAGCCACACCAGCCAAGCTAAACATAGTGTTTTAAAATACATACATTTAAAAATGTAACATATGGTGTTTGAAATGAAATTTGTAGCTACTAAATAATATGAGAAATATAGGTTTGATAAAAAAAAAAATTCTGCCTTTCAATTTTGAGGGAAAAATTTAGAGCATCTCCTGAAGGTACTATACTTCTAAGGGTGCAAAGCAAAATGACTGAGTCAGATGATACAAGCCCAGACCTCTCACTGAGCTCCCATACACATGACTACAGAAATGGTTAAGAATGTACAAGCAGTGCAAGTCTTCTAATAGCACCAGCCGTTAAGAAAAGGTGCTACTGCCCCTGGCCAGTTTGGCTCAGCGGTTGAGTGTTGGCTTGCGGACCAGAGAGTCCCAGGTCTGGTTCCCACTAGAGGCACGTAACACAAAAAAATGAAATGAAATGAAATGAAAGAAAGAAGAGAGAGAGAGAGAGAGAGAGAGAGAGAGAGAAAAGGAAGGAAGGAAGGAAGGAAGGAAGGAAGGAAGGAAGGAAGGAAGGAAGGAAGGAAGGGAGGGAGGGAGGGAGGGAGGGAGGAAGGAAAGGAAGGAAGGAAGGAAGGAAGGAAGGAAGGGAGGGAGGGAGGGAGGGGAGGGAGGGGAGGGAGGGAGGGAGGGAGGAAGGAAGGAAGGAGAAGAAGAAGAAGAGAGAGAGAGAGAAAGAAAGAAAGAAAGAAAGAAAGAAAGAAAGAAAGAAAGAAAGAAAGAAAGAAAGAAAGAAAGAAAGAAAGAAAGAAAGAAAGAAAGAAAGAAAGAAAAGGTGCTACTCACTTTAAAGAAACTTCTGGGGTTTCTCTAATACAGTTCAGATATGATAAGAATTTAAAAGGTTATTTCAGGGCTAACTTGTCACCGACTGTCATTAAAGCATTCCTTTAATATTTACATGAAAAATAACATTGGAGAGCTTAATGAACACTCTATTTAATTTGAAGAGGCAGAACACATGGGAAAGGATGGGAAATGATTAAAATAGCTAGTGTACATGTTGATGCAAATCAGCAATATAATTTATATTGCAGCTGCAGATTATATGGATGCCAGTCTGTGTTGGGGTATAGAGTGTGTGTGTGTGTGTGTGTGTGTGTGTGTGTGTGTGTGTGTGTGTGTTGGGGGAGCAGGGATGAAGAGAGGATAGCTTGTTCATAACGTAATACATCTAGAAATATCCTCTAAATATAGGCAAGGAGCTTTCGTTGGAAGCCAGACTAAATGCAGTTTTTAATGAGCCCTATATCCTAGCTCCAAAGAAAGATGCAGCGATTCAGAGAAACAAAATTCACTCCTGGTACTGCTCATTGTCCTGGTTTCTCCCTTTTCATAAAGGGCTAGCAAATCAATAAATGTGTAATGTCAGTTAATTTAAATAGCCCCTCTCAAGTCTGAAAAGTTTAAATAAAGATGTAACACTGAGTTAGGGTAGCAAATAAAAGTTCCTCACAGTATTGTTTTGTCCTTCAATACTTGCATTCCCCCTCCCCTATACCCCAACCCTCAGCCAAAAAACAAACAAGCAATAAATTGCAATCAAGAACAATGAGACAAAACTGTAAGATCCTCAAGCTCAGTACAGAGACAGCATCCATTTAGATACCTGTTTTGCAAGCACCTAAATGGAATGAAGTTTTCAAAATTCTCACTAATTTCTTACAATATGCAGAGAAATGGAAAGCAAGCTTATATCATTATTTTGTTCCTATCAGATGATGGGATTTTCTTTCAGGGAAGACATAGATTTAATGAGCAGTAAGTCTGACTTTCTATGTGACAGAAATAAAACACCAAGGATCTATTCCAAGAAAAATATTATATCATCAGAGGCGGTTCCTCAATGGAAATGGAGTGTGGCTATGCTCCCAAGTAGATGTGTCTAATTTGGGGTTGAATAGTCACCAAAATCTCAGAATGGAAGGCAGAGTCAAGGTGTTCTAAATACCTTTTTTAAAAAGTGTGGGTTCAGCCCTGGCTGGTTTGGCTCAGCAGTTAGAGCGTCGGCCTGGGGTCCAGAGAGACCTGGGTTCAGTTTTCGCTAAGGGCACTTACCTCGGTTGCAGTTGTCCCTGGCCCTGGTTGGGTGTTGCGGGTGGCAACCACTTGATGTGTCCCTTTCACGTCTGTTTCTCTCTCTCTCCCTCCCACTCTATCTGAACAAAATATGGAAAAATGTCCTCGGGTGAGGATAAAAATAAA
This sequence comes from Molossus molossus, assembly GCF_014108415.1. NCBI lineage: Eukaryota > Metazoa > Chordata > Mammalia > Chiroptera > Molossidae > Molossus > Molossus molossus. The sequence continues at coordinate 10,702 of NW_023425387.1, read as the reverse complement.
TAAATAAATAGTGTGTGTTCAGAATGACAAACTTCAGAGAAGGGTCGAGGGAGGGGGAAAGAAATAAAAGAGATAAACCAAAGAACTTACGTATATAAGCATAACCAGTGGACATAGACAACAATGCTGGGGGCGAGGTGGGAACAGGAGAAGGGTTTCAATGGGGGGCAAAGGAGAAACATCTAAAAAAAATTAATTTAAAAACTTTTTAAAATGTGTATGGATCCCATCAATCAAGATGTGATACCCACTGTGGCCTCTTGAACACACACACACACTTTTTTCAATATGAAATAGCCAGTCCTCACTATATGACTTAGAGATAAAAACAAACAAACAAAAAACCTCATATATGCTATCAGAATAAACCACATTCCTAGACAAAAAAAAAAAATGCCTGATATTGCTAGAGCTGCCGGGACAAAGTATCACAGTCTGAGAAATTCATTGTCTCACCATTTGGGAGGCTAGAAGTCCAAGCTCAAGTTGTCAGCAGGACAACCCTCCATCTGAAGGTGCTAGAAAGAGATTTGTTCCAGACCTCTTAGCTTCTGATAGTTCTTGGCTTATGGCTGTATGTCTTCACGTGGCTTCCGCCCTGTGTGTGTCCGTATTCCCGCCCCCCCTTTTTTAAAAATATTTTTTCTTTATTGATTTTTAAGGAGAGGGAGAGATAGATAGAAACATCGATGAGAGAACATCGATTGGCTGCCTCCTGCATGCCCCCCACTGGGGATTTGGCCCATAACCTGGGCATGCGCCCTGACGGGGAATCCGACTGGCGACCTCTTGGTGCAGGGGTCAACGCTCACCACTGAGCCAGGCCAGCCGGGCCCCTTTTTATAAGGATATGCAGTCATATTGGATGAGGGCCCACCCTAAGGACCTCATCGTAAACTGATCATCTTCGAAGACACTGTTTCCAAGTAAGGTCGATTTCTAAGGTACTCAGATTAGGAACATTAATTTGGGGGTACACAACTGAAACCATAGCACTTCCCAAACAGGAGCAGAATGGAGACAAATGGCAGGGTCATTATACAGGTATATTAGAATGCATTCAGAAAAATTGTGAAGCAGCAGTCTTTTATTTAAAGAAAAATTTTCTTGAGGCAGCAAAGAATTAAAGCCAGATGATGAAAGGAAAGTAGATTAGGGCATTAAAATAAATAACAGAATGTAAACGTTTCTTTAAACAACAATAAGAAAATTAACATGGCAGAAAATTGAATCTGCTGTGAAGGTAAAACTTGAAATGAAACCTAGAATGCAATGGAAAAAAAAAATAAATAAATAAAAATGAGATAAAGCCCTGGCTAGTGTGGCTCAGATGTTTGGAGTGTAGTCCTTTACGCTGAGAGGTCATGGATTCGATTCCCAGTCAGGACACGTACCCGGTTGTGGGTTAGATCCCCAATTGGGGCACGTGCAGGAGGCAGCTGATCGATGTTTCTCTTTCTCTCCCCCTCCCTTCCTCTCACTCTAAAGTCAATAAAACACACTTTTTAAAAATGAGTGAACGGGAGGAACAAGAAAGCAAAAATAATATTGTAATAATATACCCTTGATTAAAAAATGAAAAGAATAGTAAATTGTTCAAATACATAAGTGAAGAACACATTCTAAGTTATAAATTCTTAGTCTGCAGATTTACCATGAAATCTTATTTTGCAATGGTGTCACAATAAAATTAATATAGAGTAACTTTTAGATATGCATTGCTAAATTTAAAATTAAAGATGTTTTAAATGCCCTAGTTATAAAAATAAGTTACCTACAGTATATATTAGAAATTTGGCTGCCCATAGACTCAAAAATATAGGAAAGAATAAAAGGAAACCTTTACGTACAGAGTTGAGGCCCTTGAATTCACATAACTTTCTCATTTCTTCCAAATGTCTTGTTTTCAGAGCTAAACTGCTATTTTGAGTTGGGTATACATGATTTAAACTCCAATTTCTATGCCTTTGTTACCTATACTGTACTATTAAGTAATATCAAATATTGTTGTATATGCCTTTATAAAAAGATAGTCAAAAACACACTCTCTGAAATTTGCCTTTAATATTGAAAAAGTTACACATTATTTTTCCAAAATGTATCTCTTGAGTTGGTTTATTTTTTGCTCTCTTAACTGTAAGCTACTCCTCCTAACACCTTCTAATTAAAATAACTCCCAAATCACACTATACCTTTAATTGAACATTCACTTCTTAGCATATTACCCATCTTATCCAAGTATGCTATTCAATATAGCTAACAGATATTATTATATATGAAAACAAATAAAAACATTAAATATCTCAGATAATAAAATGCTGAGTTTAAATGTGAATCAATTTTAAATATAAACTTCTATTTCTTATTAAAGGTTAAAAAAATGGATATTTATGCCTCAATATAAAATCCCCTACGATTAATTACCCCAGACATTAAAGTCCAAAATATTGTGTCTATTATCATTGCTCAGTCTTAACAAGAAAGAAATTGGAGAGAACTCAGGTCCCTTCAACAGAAACAGTACCAGGAAATGGTGCTCTCTCTTCAGTGCCTTCTAAATTGTAATTAGTCCGACACCAAGTCCTTTGTATATCACTACTTAAAGATTTAACGTCAAATGAGAATTTCACAAAATCAAACTTATATTAAACACATTTGAAAATGAAAGAATTCTCAGCAACTATATAGACACTTAAATTTTAATTTCCTTTCAATTATATTATTCCTGTCAACAAAGTCTCAAATCGAATGGCTGCTATCTTCTCATATCTTCTACTCCTTTTTGACCTCAGGCGACCTCCTATTTATAATGAGAAAATATTCCAGTAAAGTAAGACCTGAATGTTCTTGGAAAGCGTGCTTCGTCCTTTACCGTTGGAATAGTTGCTGCCTTGTTTTAATGCTTTAGATCAGTGAATTCCTCAAGACTCCACTTTGTATATTAGCTAGAGAGTCAATACTGGTCATAGAACTGAAGTTGGTTCTGTTGTCTGGAAGGGATTCTCTTTTGCATTGTTTTTGTGGATCCTGACTCCACTGATTCATCTTTGTCTATTGTTCTCCATGAAATATCTTAGATGCTGAGGTATACTAAACATTTCGGGACCTCTTCCTATTGCTACTGTTTGGAGGTCTATACAGTTTATTAAAGGCTTATATTATAAAACAGCCATATTTTCTATGATGGTACAATTGCTTTATACATTTAATAGTCTTCTAATCAATTTTCTTTCATTCATTCAGTTCCTTATGTCAATAAAAAATAAAATTTATTTTCAATCATAACTCCCAGGACTGACACATTTCTTTCCTTACTTAGCCCTATACCTCTCTTCTAACTTAATATTGGCTATCTTGAGGCACCAGTGTGTAAAGAAAGTTTATTCATCAACTTAGGTTAAGATCAATAGTCACATTAGCTGACTTTACAGTTATACAGGAGATAGTTTTACCACATTTAAAGTGTGATTTAATTTTTCAGCCTCTAACATGGCTCCATGACATCAGCCTTCCAGGACAACTCATATTTTAGGTGTTTTATAAGGTCAGTAACTCATTTCTAGAACTTATTTTCTATTGTTTAGTTTAGACCAAGTCATACTGAGCTAGGTCCCAAAAATATAAATTTTTTATAATAACATATATTTATACCTCACTTATTGTCTAATATATTGTTAATATAGTGAGTAATAAGCCAAACTACAATAAAAATTCATATCCAAATTCTTCCCCTAGATATAAATTTAGTGTGCTTGTGGTAGCAATTATACTCAGAATCAATATTTCTATTTTTTCTACATTATCACATGATTCTCTAGCTTTCCAGCTTTCAATATGCGTCCTTGCTGCTTATAATCCAACTGCTAATGTAGTGCTAAATATTTTCAGATATTTATAGGGCAGTGCACAAGTTCTGGCACCAATTCTAGTATCAGTTATAGTAGTGGCATCAAAAAAACTGCCAAGATATTTATTGACAGAACAAACCGGAAGTATACATGACTCACGTGGGCTGTGTGGTGGGCATGCGTCTACATTTAATTCAAGGATAAGAAACTGTCCATTTTGTAGTTTCACCATTTTGACACGTGGCTTCTAAGGTGACTATGAAAGGAAAAAGAAAAAGTGGGATAAGTATACCCACTTTTTAACTATGATATCCAAAAAAGGACACATCACTTTTGTGAATATTCCATTGCTGAGGTCTAATCACATGCCAAACCTATTTGCAAAGGTGACAGAACAATTGTGGGATTTGCTATTTGACAATAAATCTAAATAGTTTTGAATCTTTGATGGACTTAAAATATCTATCTATGATACAGAAAAGAAAAAATATGTCAGTTAACGTATTGGTATTTATATTCACATTTATATTATTGACTAATTAAACTCTTTTCAAGGCAATGTAAATTCATTTAGAGTCCTTCACATCCAGGGCTGTATTTATGTATGTTTTCACTGAAGATAAGGCAGAGCACCTTTTAATCTATACACCAACAATGGACCATATTTTCTACTTTTGACTGGATTTATGCACAGTATTCTGTTTATCTAATTTTCTATATTTCCCTTTACCTAAATTCTCTTCCACTTCATATTCTGCAACCCAATTTTTGCTTCCCAAAATAAAAATAATTTTCTTGTATGTCTTATTTTAATTTATTTTCAGTAATCAGATTTGAATGTCTTTTTTTATTGTTTTATCATTAAAAACACACACACACACACATTTTTATTGATTTTTAGAGAGAGAGGAAGGGAGAGGGAAAGAGATAGAAACATCCATGAGAGAGAAACATCAATCAGCTGCCTCCTGCACACCTCCCACTGGGGATCAAGCCCAAAACCCAGGACTGTGCCCTGACTAGGAATTGAACTGGCGACCTCTTGTGCATGGGTTGATGCTCAACCACTGAGCCATATCAGCCGGGCAGAATAATTGCCTTTAATACCAAATTTTTATTAGGAGCCCCACCTTATGTATCTATAAATATATGTGGTGATTTTATTTTAATTCATTATGTTGGATTATAATTATTTGTTCTGTTGTCTCATTTTCTCACTAGAATGAGAATTACTTCAGGGCAAGGCAGCATTGGTTTGTTTGCCATTGTAGATTTTGCAGCCATAAGACATGCCGGCTAAGGTGGCAAAGTACAATATAAAGTTCACTCTAATAACAAGAAAAAAGTAGAGATGAAAAGCAATGTTTTAACATAATTCTTTTTAAAGGTACTACTGCATGATAGTTTGAAATAAATACATTAATGTAACTTGTTTATATAAAAAGATCCAATGATCATGCTCAAGCAACATCACCTAGTTTTCCTACAAGAGGACTAGAAATGTTAAATTTTTGTTTCATTTTGTTTACCTGAATGGGTTGTGCAAGATTGATTCAAAAAGGATGAGTGATAACTTCTCTTCATAATTGTGTTCTGATTTTCCTCTAAATTGTTTGTGAAAAAAAATGTATGGAAAGGACGACACCCAGTCTGCAACTCATGGGGCTCACATGTCTGATTATCATCTGTATATGATAAATCTAAAAAGATACAAAACTTTTTAACAATAATTTAAATAGTTCATCACACTTGGAAAACTGAGTAAACTGTTAGTAAGGAGAAATAAAATACATCCCCACATTCACAGTGATATAGACCAGAGAAACAGATACCAGAAAAAATTTAAAGAGATATGTCATCAGCTCAGCGGTTAGAGTGTCAGCCCGCGGACCAGAGAATCCCAGGTTCGGTTCCCACTAGGGCACCTACCTAGGTTGCAGTTTGTCCCCGCCCCGGTTGGGGTTGTGTGGGTGGCAACAACTCGATGTGTCTCGCTCACATTTATATTTCTCTCTGTCTTCCTCCCTCTCTCCCTCCTACTCTATCTGAAAATAAATGTAAAAATGTCCTCAGGTGAGGATAAAAAAAAAAGAGTATGTCATATTTAGTGTGTGTGTGTGTGTGTGTGTGTAGTTTCTTCTGAATAGGAAAAAAAAATTCTTGATATTCAATGTTTATGAACTTCATTCATTTGATACCCAAATAACTAGATAGCCCAATAAATGATTATACCTAATTATATCATTTTAATCAATCCCATGTAAATAAGAACAAAAATTTTGCTGAGATCAAAACTTTTAAAAACAAGAACAAATATTTCAAGGGTAGTGCATCTTGACCTTAAATTCCATAAAAAAATGTTAGATAATAATAGTTAATGTTTACCTTAGTCTCTACCTAAAAAAAAATTTTAGTAATAGGTAAAATTAAAATATTTAACACTTAATATTCTCATATTAGTTCAGTAAAGCCTTTTATTTGAAAAGTTATTAGAACGCCCTCTATTTTTTCAGCACTTTATGACCAATTATTTGCACAAAATAATTGATAACATTTGTTTTCTGCTTGTTATGGAAAGGAGAAAAGTTCGGCTTATGGATTAAAGCAAGGTCACAGAATAATAGCATACCTTGGATTCTGTAACAATCTTCCTAACACTTATACATTATTTCCCTCACTTTATCATGTATCAGTATAAATATACTTAGTTGAATTAAAATTGCATAAGATAGTATAATTTGAAAGTATAATAAAAAATCCTCTCAAAAAATTTTATGGTAGTGTGACAATTATTCTTAAATATTTTTTGAATAAATTTTCATATGTTATTACATGATGGTTAATACTCTCAAAAATGCAGTAAATTGTTCAGCGATTTCTCTCATATACATCAGCAATTATCAGGTACTTTTTCACAAGGAATTATAAAAAAAATACTAAAATAGCTAAAAGTGCTCTAAATTTGAAGAGATTTATCATTCTCACTTCTCTCATTGGCAACATTTAAAATAGAACAATACAAGTGCAGTAAGTCTCATTAGCTTTGGGCAGGTAAAGAATCATCATGATCTATTCTAGCTTTTGTTGACTACATATACTTATTGAAATAGGAGGTGGGCAGAATTACGTTACGAACTATAAACAGAGCAAGTAAAGCAAATTAAGTACTGTGTGTAGAAACAAGAGACATGAGTTCACAATATAAACGGGGTTTTAACGGGACACATGAAACTTAGATAAAACTGCATGCGACTGAAATCCTCTGGAAGAGCGCTTTCAGGTTTTACCCCTCTTTTGAACTGAAAACTGCGTTTTGTTCTGGAACTTCCTCAAAAATAAATTAAAATATTTTAAACCCATACTGATGCCCCTCTCAAAATTTTATGGTTTGGTCATTGTAAACCATGCATTAAACCAAGAATCATGTTACTCAGCATCAGGAAGGAGCCAGTCTGCATGCTCATCTTGACATTTCTGTCACGAGTTTGCTTGAGAACACATATTTAAATCTATGAGAATATCATTGCTGATCATGCTAAGATTTATATTTTGTATTCTCTGCCCCTATGAAATTTTCCAAGTCTTATTATTTATCTCTATTATCATATATTTCATTCACTTTTGAATGGATAAATTAATCTACATCAATGACCTCAACTTGTATGATTTTAAGCATATGAGTTACATATCATTTCAACCTAGAGCTTATGACTTCAGATTTATCCACAGCCTATAACACAATTTCTACTCTGATATTATGTAACTACGCAAATTCAATGTCTCAAAATTTAACTCCTAACCTTCTTCCTCCAGATTCCCTCTTATACCAAAATTCCCACTATCCATGAATGGAATCACAACCCAGAGTTCTTCAAACATGAAATCAGTGTTGTCTGTTGATTTCTTTTTAGCACTGCTTTTATTCAATCAGCAATGACGTTTTATTGAATATGTCCATTGATCCCTTGTTTGGGCTGTTCAGGACCAAATGACATTTATATAGATCCATGCATTTCTCAGACTGTGCACAATCAATCAAGTCCAGAATCTCATATGGACTGTTTATTCCCTGGGACTATTCCAGTACCAATTACTCCATCAATTAGGGTACCACAAAGAAACACATGACATGTACAATATGGGTGATTTTAAGAGAGTTTAAAATGAAATCATTCACAAAGATGTAGGGAGAGAAATTAACAAACAAAAATATAAATAAAACATAGCCACTCCAATCCCAGAAAGAGCAAGATGGCATTCCTCCTCCTGTGCCTGAAAGGAAGAGGGAAGAAACCTGGAGAATAAGAGTTTTACTTTATATGTTTCCTTACAAGAACTGTGAGTCCCCAGTGGAAATCTAAGTAATAAACACCTGTGCTCTTTCTTTCCATTGGCTGAGTAGGAGCAAGAGAATAACGGATTCCATTAATTTAAGTCAAACTCCTAGGCCATACAAAAGAATAAGGAAAGATAAAAAATATTATCTGAAGAGATTCACAGAAGGCTGACAATTCAGTCTTCTATCCCCATGGGAAAGAGCCTTCATCGGGCTTTCCAGTAGGATTTCAAAACTGCTATGCCAGACTCCGCTTCTTCCCTGTTGACCAAGTTTTCCTGTTGTTTTCTGCTTCTCCATTGGATACTAAATGCTACTGGGGGGGTGGGGGGGAGAAGCATCTTGCTTTAATTCGTAGGGTGTCAAAGTACAAAAGCCATATGAAGAGTAATGGAAAAGACAGATTATCATCAAGCAGTCTTGGATGCTGACTGATTATGACTTTGCATTGTCTCCTTTGGGAACAGAATGGGTTCTTTGAGAGTAAGAGTGATAAGCTTTTCACTTTGTATTTATTTTAATATTAATAATGATATTGATATATTAAGCAACTTTAACAAAAAGAAAGAATATAATTTGGTAAGGGGTTTTGGGAGAACTGCAAGGCAATTTGGAAAAAAACAAAAATAATCTATAAAATACATGTGCAGAAATATGTAAAAGTTAAATGTTTAAATGCATTTTTTAAAAACCTACAAGAGCCTTGACCGGTTTGGCTCAGCGGTTAGAGCGTCGGCCTGCGGTCCGGAGAGACCCGGGTTCGGTTCCCGCTAAGGGCATGTACCTCGGTTGCAGTATGTCCCCGGCCCTGGTTGGTCTTGTGGGTGGCAGCCACTCGATGTGTCCCTTCACATCGATGTTTCCCTCTCTCTCCCTCCTGCTCTATCTGAACAAAGAATGGAAAAATGTCCTCGGGTGAGGATAAAAAAAAATAAAATAAAAATCTACAAGAAAATGTGTATGTATATACATACATACACACACATTACATTTTTTCTATAAAAATTTTAAAAACAAAACTCTAGCTGTAAAATAGTACACTAAAATATGACCTATGTAGATATCACTATTTTAAAAAGAATTATTTAAATGTATCTAATAGATAAACTGCAAAAGAATATAACAATATTTTAGCATAGGAGGGAATGCAAATTTTAATTTGTGCTTTTTTTGCTTAAAGAAACAAATGAAGAGTACATACATGTTTATTTCTTGAAACCAACAAATCTTTTTTCTTAATAACCCCTTACTGTTGGTGAGAGTATTGACAGTTGACAGTTCATGTACTGTTAGTGGCAATGTAAATTGCTATTTTATCCTTTTTAAAAGGTCACAAAAGTGCTATTTTTTCCCTAACCTACTTACTATTCAAAGTGGTAAGAATTTATTTTAGCAAAGTAATTTACAAGAGAAAAAAATATTCATGAGACAGCTCATCATTCTCTAGTAGCAAAACATTGGAAATAATCTAAATGCTGGATAAGAAAATTTTATTTATCACTACAGGGCATGAGTACCTTTAAATATCTTTTTATTCAAAATATAATTATAAAGATCATACATGCAACATGAAATATGCTATGATATAATAGCAGCAATTGTTTATATAGTATTGATTAATTAAACTATAAATTTGAGCAATGTGTTTTGAGTTGAATGAAAACAAAAATATTCAGGGGTAATTAAAAAATGATCATAGTTTTCTTTTATTTGAGGTATGTTACAAAGAGAAAATGTTTCTTAGTTCCCTTTTCTGTTCTATTCCAACAATCCATGACATTTGACAGGAACAGAATAATATGAAAACTGCACAAAGAATAATAGGGAAGGAGGAGAAAATGTATTGCACATTGAAGTTATGTGGATACATGCAGTATTTTTCTCTAGTGCTTTCCATCTTTTGTGTATTTAGCTTAATGTTCTATGTACAGACTCTTGTAAATCCTACCTTCCAAAATGTAGTATTCTCCATGTAATTCTCAGCTCTGTGTAGAAAAAGGACCTGTCAGCAATAAAGACTACAAACTAAATAGAGGATAAATAAATCAATTTTAGCTAGATTTGCCAAGCAGCAGGTACAATCTTTTATAAATTACTATGACTCAAGGCAGTAAACCATGTAATAAAAGAAAACAGCTAACAATTTTGGTCAGGGAATATCTTTTAAAATATAAGCCTGTGTGACCTCAGGTTTTTGTCTTTGTTTTTGATGGCCAATAAAAGTTCTATTTCTTCCACTTATGTGTCGATTCTTCATTATTAATGGTCTCTTTCAGAGGTGTCATACCAGTTAAGGTTCTATGTATTTGGGGGGTTATTGTTTCATATTTTCCCCCCTGAAATTTGGCATATGTTGTGATAAACATGTGCTACCTAATTAACAAATTTATTTTGTATTATTTTAAACTTTGATCGTCATATTAGTGAAAAATACACTTTATACTATTTAACAATTTTGGATATTCATTAAAATATTCTTTACATAATTGATAAAATTCAGTTATTGCTGCCATTTACA